>NW_027264393.1:0-6587 GCF_036320965.1 Panulirus ornatus | reverse complement strand
AGTTGCAAATTATTGTCAACTATTGCACGTATGAAGCGGTTACCATAAAGGTACCTCTCACTAATCGTTAGGAAACGTTCTACCATTCATCAGTCATATACTGGACGAAAAAAAAAAAATATGAAAAATAATCCAATTTGTTTGGTTTGCCATTAAACATGGCACAAATTGGGACCCTAAGTCGACTGCTTGACCTCCTAGTTGGTAGGGTCCGGGCAACTTTGAGGGACATTAATTCAATGGCTCTGCAGTCGCACAAAAACAATAAAAGATTAATCATTATTAGTCATTTACAATAATCATAGACGATGGTTATAGCCTCGCTATCTATCATCTCATTCGCTGTGACGAAAATCATAGGCGATCTGATAGCCACCTACATTCTATCAGTTTACCTATTTTATATAAACCATCTATCTATCTGTCTATCGTCCTTGTTTTGAAGATTTTGTGTATCATGTTAACTCTCTGCCTTGCAAATGTCCTGAGATCAATGGTCCGAAGAAGTGAACAAAAAAGAATTCTAGTTTGGGACTGAAATTACTTAGCCCTGTTTCTGCACATTTTCTCACATTATATCCACCATTCATTCCCCTTAAGGATTTACAAACTATCTTCAGGACCGTATTACAAATATATGAAAATGGCACCAACTCACTGTTTTGGTTCGTATTTCTTGCTATATTACAGCTGTCAGTTTCTAAATGCAATCCATCGGGATGTTATGGCTGTGTCTAATCACTCCACCATCTTGCCAACCCTTATGCATATGATCATTTTTAAACTCTTGACATTTTTAACAAATTGTTTCAATGACTCCATGGAAAGTGTGCAAATTAAAATTCATCCATTTAACGCCTCATTCATTAACGAACATTAAACATGTTCTTTTGAAACGTAAATTCTTCCAGCTTGCATTATGTCAAACAAAAGTCCTTTTACTATTACGTCATTAGGTTAGGTGGGTTAGGTTTAGGTTAGGGTTATCTACCTCGTCAATTAAACTCTTTAATACTACCATGCAACAGTGAACTTGTTACACACCGTAATATTGGCAGCTGTTGTATGAAATGATTCACATAAACTATAGAATTTAAAAGTGAATTATTTTTAAACGATATTTTTGGTATTCTGATCTTTAATATGAAACCTTTAATTTGACTGTAGAGGTACACATGAACCTTTGAATTTCACCAGAGCCAATGGGAGTTTGTACAATTAATTTAAATATGCCCACTGAACGCGAACTTTTAAATTTAGCTGGGCGGCTTCTTATTCCCTGGCTTGCCATTCATACTTTGTCCTTTTTAAAATGTGTGTTATATCGTCTCATTCACTTCTTAATTTCGATCGTCTCTGATATTGCAGTCGTAAATTTGTTATGTTGCCTTATTGCTTTTAGTTAAGGCTTTAGGTTAAACCTAAAGTTTCTACAGTATTTACAGTGACGGAGCACCTGTATGTTGTACCAGACAACCAGGTAATGTTGGTGTCTACGTTCTACAGAGACGGAGCCACCTGTATGTTGTACCAGACACCAGTAATGTATGGTGACTGACGTGTACAGCGACGGAGGCACATGTATGTTGTTCCAGACAACCAGTAATGTATGGTGTTGAGTCTACAGTGACGGAGCCACCTGTATGTTGTACCAGACAACCTGTAATTATTGTGACTGACGTGTACAGTGACGGAGGCACCTGTTATGTTGTTACCAGACAACCAGTAATGTATATGGTGACGGAGTTACAGTGACGGAGCCACTGTATGTTGTACCAGACAACCAGTAATGTATGGTGACTGACGTGTACAGTGACGGAGACACCTGTATGTTGTACCAGACGACCAGTAATGTATGGTGGACTGACGTCTACAGTTGACGGGGAGCCACTGTATGTTGAGTACCAGACAACCAGTAATGTATGGTGCTGAGTCTAGTGACGGAAGGCCACCTGTTATGTGGATACCAGAAACAGTAATGTATGGTGGACTGACGTTTACAGTGACGGAGCCACCTGTATGTTGTACCAGACAACCAGTAATGTATGGTGACTGGACGTGTACAGTGACGGAGCACCTGTATGTTGTACCAGACAACGGTAATGTATGTGACTGACGTCTCTAATGTGACGGAGCGACCTGTAATGTTGTACCAGACAACAGTAATGTTGGTGACTGACGTCTACAGTGACGGACCACCTGTATGTTGTACCAGGACAACCAGTATGTATGGTGGACTGATGTCTACAGTGACGGAGCCACCTTTTGTTGTACAGGTCGTTGATTAAAGGATAGGTTTGTTGCGAGCTCTCGCCTCTCGCCTTCGAATTCATGGATGGTTATCGGAACTCTTGTGAATCATGATGGTCTGGGAATTGTTATGATCTTGATGGTATGGGGAGTTATGACTCATGATGTATGGGAAACCGTTATGAATCATGTGGTATGGAACCGTATGAATCATGTGGTATGGGAAACGTTATGGATTCATGATGGTATGGGAACGTTATGAATCATGATGGTATTGGGAACCGTTTTGAATCATGATGGTTCGGAAAAACCGTTATGAAATATGATGGTATGGATCCGTTATGAATCATGATGGTATGGGAACCGTTATGAATCATGATGGTATGGGAACCGTTATGAATCATGATGGTATGGGAACCGTTATGAATCATGATGGTATGGGAACCGTTGTGAATCATGATGGTATGGGAACCGTTATGAATCATGATGGTATGGGAACCGTTATGAATCATGATGGTATGGGAACCGTTATGAATCATGATGGTATGGGAACCGTTATGAATCATGATGGTATGGGAACCGTTATGAATCATGATGGTATGGGAACCGTTATGAATCATGATGGTATGGGAACCGTTATGAATCATGATGGTATGGGAACCGTTATGAATCATGATGGTATGGGAACCGTTATGAATCATGATGGTATGGGAACCGTTATGAATCATGATGGTATGGGAACCGTTATGAATCATGATGGTATGGGAACCGTTATGAATCATGATGGTATGGGAACCGTTATGAATCATGATGGTATGGGAACCGTTATGAATCATGATGGTATGGGAACCGTTATGAATCATGATGGTATGGAAACCGTTATGAATCATGATGGTATGGGAACCGTTATGAATCATGATGGTATGGGAACCGTTATGAATCATGATGGTATGGGAACCGTTATGAATCATGATGGTATGGGAACCGTTATGAATCATGATGGTATGGGAACCGTTATGAATCATGATGGTATGGGAACCGTTATGAATCATGATGGTATCGGAACCGTTATGAATCATGATGGTATGGGAACCGTTATGAATCATGATGGTATGGGAACCGTTATGAATCATGATGGTATGGGAACCGTTATGAATCATGATGGTATGGGAACCGTTATGAATCATGATGGTATGGGAACCGTTATGAATCATGATGGTATGGGAACCGTTATGAATCATGATGGTATGGGAACCGTTATGAATCATGATGGTATGGGAACCGTTATGAATCATGATGGTATGGGAACCGTTATGAATCATGATGGTATGGGAACCGTTATGAATCATGATGGTATGGGAACCGTTATGAATCATGATGGTATGGGAACCGTTATGAATCATGATGGTATGGGAACCGTTATGAATCATGATGGTATGGGAACCGTTATGAATCATGATGGTATGGGAACCGTTATGAATCATGATGGTATGGGAACCGTTATGAATCATGATGGTATGGGAACCGTTATGAATCATGATGGTATGGGAACCGTTATGAATCATGATGGTATGGGAACCGTTATGAATCATGATGGTATGGGAACCGTTATGAATCATGATGGTATGGGAACCGTTATGAATCATGATGGTATGGGAACCGTTATGAATCATGATGGTATGGGAACCGTTATGAATCATGATGGTATGGGAAACCGTTATGAATCATGATGGTATGGGAACCGTTATGAATCATGATGGTATGGAACCGTTATGAATCATGATGGTATGGGAACCGTTATGAATCATGATGGTATGGGAACCGTTATGAATCATGATGGTATGGGAACCGTTATGAATCATGATGGTATGGGAACCGTTATGAATCATGATGGTATGGGAACCGTTATGAATCATGATGGTATGGGAACCGTTATGAATCATGATGGTATGGGAACCGTTATGAATCATGATGGTATGGGAACCGTTATGAATCATGATGGTATGGGAACCGTTATGAATCATGATGGTATGGGAACCGTTATGAATCATGATGGTATGGGAACCGTTATGAATCATGATGGTATGGGAACCGTTATGAATCATGATGGTATGGGAACCGTTATGAATCATGATGGTATGGGAACCGTTATGAATCATGATGGTATGGGAACCGTTATGAATCATGATGGTATGGGAACCGTTATGAATCATGATGGTATGGGAACCGTTATGAATCATGATGGTATGGGAACCGTTATGAATCATGATGGTATGGGAACCGTTATGAATCATGATGGTATGGGAACCGTTATGAATCATGATGGTATGGGAACCGTTATGAATCATGATGGTATGGGAACCGTTATGAATCATGATGGTATGGGAACCGTTATGAATCATGATGGTATGGGAACCGTTATGAATCATGATGGTATGGGAACCGTTATGAATCATGATGGTATGGGAACCGTTATGAATCATGATGGTATGGGAACCGTTATGAATCATGATGGTATGGGAACCGTTATGAATCATGATGGTATGGGAACCGTTATGAATCATGATGGTATGGGAACCGTTATGAATCATGATGGTATGGGAACCGTTATGAATCATGATGGTATGGGAACCGTTATGAATCATGATGGTATGGGAACCGTTATGAATCATGATGGTATGGGAACCGTTATGAATCATGATGGTATGGGAACCGTTATGAATCATGATGGTATGGGAACCGTTATGAATCATGATGGTATGGGAACCGTTATGAATCATGATGGTATGGGAACCGTTATGAATCATGATGGTATGGGAACCGTTATGAATCTTGATGGTATGGGAACCGTTATGAATCTCCATGAGGGTATCGGGAATCCGTTATGAATTCATGATTGTATGGGAACTGTTATGAATCATGATGGGATAGGAACCGTTATGAATCATGATGGTATGGGACGTTATGATTATGATGGTTATGGGGAACCGTTTATGAATCATGTTGGTATGGGAACCGTTTATGAATCATGATGTATGGGAACCGTATGAATCATGATGGTATGGGAACGTTATTGAATCATGATGGTATGGGAACCGTTATGACTTTCATGATGGTATCGGAACCGTTATGAATCAGGATGGTATGGGAAAACCGTTATGAATTCATGAGGTATGGAAACCGTTATGAATCATGATGGTATGGAAACCGTTATGAATTATGATGGTATGGGACATTATGAATAATGAAGGTATCGATCGTTTATGAATCATGATGGTATGGGAACGTTTTGAATCTTGATGGTATTGGAACCGTTATGAATAATGATGGTATGGGAACCGTTATGAATCATGATGGTATGGGAACCGTTATGAATCATGATGGTATGGGAACCGTTATGAATCATGATGGTATGGGAACCGTTATGAATCATGATGGTATGGGAACCGTTATGAATCATGATGGTATGGGAACCGTTATGAATCATGATGGTATGGGAACCGTTATGAATCATGATGGTATGGGAACCGTTATGAATCATGATGGTATGGGAACCGTTATGAATCATGATGGTATGGGAAACGTTATGAATCATGATGGTATGGGAACCGTTATGAATCATGATGGTATGGGAACCGTTATGAATCATGATGGTATGGGAACCGTTATGAATCATGATGGTATGGGAACCGTTATGAATCATGATGGTATGGGAACCGTTATGAATCATGATGGTATGGGAACCGTTATGAATCATGATGGTATGGAACCGTTATGAATCATGATGGTATGGGAACCGTTATGAATCATGATGGTATGGGAACCGTTATGAATCATGATGGTTATGGGAACCGTTATGAATCATGATGGTATGGGTGAATCCGTTATGAATCATGATGGTATGGAACCTTTATGAATCATGATGGTTGGGCACCGTTTTGAATCATGATGGTATGGAACCGTTATGAATCATGATGGTATGAGAAACCGTTTTTGTGAATCATGATGGTATCGGAACCGTTTGAATCATGATGGTATCGAAACGTTATGGTATCATGATGGTAATGGGAACCGTTTTATGATCATTTGTTGGTATGGGGAACGTTTGAATCATGATGGTATCGGAACCGTTATCGAATCATGTGGTTGGGAACCGTTAGGAATCATGATGGTATCGGAACCGTTATGAATCAATGATGGTATGGGAACAGTTATGAATCATGATGTATCGGAATCGTTATGAAGTCAGGATGTTATGGAACCTTTGAATATGATGGTGGTATGGGAAACGTTATTATGAATCATGATGGTTGGGAACCGTTATGGAATCTTGATGG
>NW_027264392.1:0-6827 GCF_036320965.1 Panulirus ornatus | reverse complement strand
GTACAATTCAATCCATTGACAGCATGTCGACCTAGGTATACTACATGTTCAATGCACTCTATTCTTTGCACGCCTTTCACCTCCTGCATGTTGAGGGGCCGCTCTATCACTCCACATTATTTTTCACGCCATCTTTCCAAACTCCCAATTTGGTCTCCCACTTCTCCTCGTTCCCTCCACCTTCTGTCACTATATCCTTCTTGGTCAATCTTCCTCACACTTTCTCTCCATGTGACCAACCCATTTTTCTGCTCTCTCAACCACACTCTTTTATTACCACACATCTCTCTTACCCTTTTATTACTTACTCGGTTAAAACCAACTCACACCCACGTATTGTGCTCAAACATCTCAATTTCCAGCACATCCACCTCCTCCGCACTACTCTATCTATACCCCTCCCCTCGCAAAAATATAACTGGTTTGGAAAACCACTATTCCTTCAAACATCCCCTTTTTGTTTTCCCGGGAGATACTTTCTCGCCTTCCACACATATTTCAACGCCCCCAAAACTTTCCCCCCCCTACCCAACCCAATGATTCACTTCGCTTCAAGGGTTTTTCCATTTTGCTCCCCAAACCACTCCCAGATATCTAAAACCCCTTTTTTTTTCCCTTTCCAGTTTTTTCCATTCAAACTTCCCTCCCTTTTGGACTTGTCCCAAAACCCGGCTGTCTTTAATAACCCTTGTCTTATTCCATTTTACTCTCAGTTTTTTTCTTTCAACATTTTTAACAAGTAGTCACCACCCTTCCGCATTTTCTCCCCCAAAATCTCCACCGGGGTTTGTTCACCAGCAAAAAACAACTGCCATTTCCCAAGCCTTTTTCCACAGTGACTGATTTTCCCCCTCTTTCCAAAACTCTTGCAGTCACCCCCCTAACAACCCCATCCATAAACAAATTAAAAAACCTTGGAGAAATCACGCAACTCCTGCCGCAAACCAACATTCACTGAAAAACCAAATCATTTTCCCTCTTTTTCTCCGACACATCCCTTTTCCTTTTCTCGAAAAAAAATTTTTTCCCATACTTCTAACCCCTTTACCCCCCACCCATATTTTTTAAATTCCCTTCCACAGAGCATCTCTTTCCATCTTATATCCCGTTTCCAGATCCAAAAATGCTATTTAAAAATTTCCACTTGCTTCTCTAGTATTTTCACATACCTTTTTCAAAGGCAACCCCCTGATCCCCCACACCCTCTACCATTTCTGAAACCAAAAGGCTTTTCCCCCAATCTGATGTTCGGGGACATCCCCTTCACCCTTAAACCCCAAAAACCCCCCCATAAAATTTTCCCCAAGGAAATTCCCTCAAAAAAAACCTTATCCCTCTGAAAATTTAAAGCTCCCTCTTACCCCCTTTGCCTTTTTTAAAATGGCACTATGAGGCTTTCCGCCAACCCTTTCAGGCACCTCCCGGAGTCATACTCTTTAAAATTTAACCTTTAAAACCAGTCAACATCACGGGTCCCCCCCTTTTTTTTTTTTATGTATTCCACTGCAATACCCTCCCAAAACCCCCTCCTTGCGGCTTTCATCTTCCACAAAAGCTTTTACTACCTTTTTCTCTGTTTACCAAATTTATTTTCCCCCAACCTTCTCACTTTGGAAACCAGCTCGACCAAAAACATTCCCCTATCTGCCACTCTTCAAACCCAACACATTTAACAAAAACCCTTTAAAATACTCACTTTTAATCCTTTTCACATCCCCACTAATTGGTTTTTCACCTCCCCTTTTGCCCCCCTTTAATTTATTTTTCTTTTTGGTTTTCGCACTTCATTTTTCCTCCTTCCCCAAATCTCTTTTTTCTCCCATAAATTCCCAAAGTACTCTCTCACCCCAAATCTCTTTGCCCTGGGTTTTTGCCTCTTGGGCCCCTTTTTCTTGAAACCCCCTGTCTTTTTTTTATACATTTCCCAGTCATTTCATTATTTCCCCGCAAAATTTGTCCAAATGCCTCTCTTTTTCCCCTTTCCTAATAATCTTTTCTTTTCATCCCCCCACTCACTACCCTTTTAATTTGCCCACCTCCCCTGTTTTTAGTTTTCCCAAGCTCTTTGGGGCAAAAACCATCACATTCCTAAATACATTCCCCTTTCCCCTCCTCTCCCCCTTTCGTCTTATTCTCACCTTTTTCCCCTTTTTTTTCTCAGGTTTCCCGGCCAATTCCTCACACAAGGGTTCCTTTCCCCAAACTCACTTTCTCTAAAAACTCTCTTCACCAACATTCTTCTTTTCTAAAAAAACCCCAAAAAATCTTACTTTCACCCTTTACAAACCAATGACGACTCCTTCCGCTTTACCTCTTCCCGCACCTTTAACATTTCCAAAAAACTCTCTTTCGCGCGCCTATCCAATTAACACGTAATCCAAAAACGCTCTCTGGGGCCCCCTCTCCTATTTACATAGTATACTTAAGTATTTTTCTCTTTTTAAACCCGGGGTTTTCCCAAACATCTGTTCTTTTTCCGCACCCTAAAAACTAAGGCTCTTCACTATTTTCCCTTTTTTCAACCTCTTAAAATCCCCTGTACACCAAAAATTTTTCCCTCAACTGCCACATTACTATCTTTGAATTTTAATTTACCCCTCATATAAAACCCGGGGCTGTGCATTTAAAACTAACCAAAAACCCCTATTCAGCGGGTCCCCAAAAAACCTTTCCTCTCCTTTTCTTTCTTCTCATGCCCCGGGGGGCATATTTCCCATAAACACCCCTCCCCTTTTTCCATTAAATTTCAGTTTTACCCATACAATTTAAAGTGTAAAATTTTTTTAAAATCTATCACCTATTCTCACCCTCCGTTTCAGGAGTTTTGGGACACTCCCCTTGTCTTTTCCTCTTTATAACCCCTAACTTTACTCCCCCAAGGGGAATTTCCCAAAACCCCTCTTTTCCCCCTTTTCCCTTTAGCTTCGTTTTTATCAGAAGGGCCCAAAAAATCCAGGTTCCCTTTTCCCCAAACATAAAAAATTTTTTAACCCATCTCTCCTTTTTTCCCCATCTTTGGGTTTCACCACACACATTTAGAAAAACCCCAAACTGAGCCTTCGGGAGAATTTAGCCTCCCCCTTTGACTCCTTTTTCTTTTTCCCCCCTTTAGAAAGTTAAATACAAGGAGTGGAGGGTTTCTTATTTTTAATATTTTTTTCATTTTGCTTTGTCGCTTCTCCCGCGTTTACGAGGTAGCGAAAGGGAAAAACAGAGAAAAAAAAGGGCCCAACCCCCCCCCATACAATGTATATACATCCAGTCCACACACGAAAATTTTATTTTCCTTTTTACATCTCAATTTTACACATTTATATACAAAAACAGCCACTTCCCTATATCCCCAATGCACCCCCATTTCCACTGTTGCTTTATCCTTTCCCCATCCCCACCTGGGCCACACAAAATCCCCATCCCCCTCCCCCTTCCTGTGTACGGGGAAAGCGCTAAAAAAAAGCCCCCAAGGGGCCCCATTCGTTCACACTCGTCTCTAGCTGTCTTGCGATAATCCCCAAAACCCACGCTCCCTTTCCACACCCGGGGCCCCCCAAAAAATTTCCCATGGTTTTTTCCCAGACGCTTCAATCCCTGATTAAAACCCAATGACAGCACCTAAAACCCGGTAAACCACACGACCAATTCACTCTATTCCTTGCCCCCCTTTTCCCCTCCTGCATTTTTCCGGCCCCCGATCATAAAAATTCTTTTTCACCCCCTTTCTTTTACCTAAATTTTGGGTTTCTCCCATTTCCCCTTTCCTCTTTCCCCTCCACCCCGGACACATATTTTCCTTTGGAAAATTTTTTTTCCCTCATCTTTCTCCCCAATGTCCCAAACCCTTTTAAAAACACCCTCTTTGCTCTCTAAACCCAACTCTCTTTTTATTTCCAAACATTTCTCTTACCTTACATTATTTAAATCGTAAAACCACCCCCCCCCCACACATTGTCCTCAAACTTTCTTTTTTTCATCCCCTCACCCCCCCGCGTAAAAATTTCTATCCATAGCCCAGCCTCGCAACCATACAAAAATTTTTGGGAAACCCACTTTTTCCTTCAAACAAAACCCATTTTTGCTTTCCAAAGTAACTTTTCTCGACTTCCATACATTCTTCAAGGCCCCCAAGGTTTTTGCCCCCCCCCCCCCTTCCGCTTCCATGGTTCCTCCGTGCCAGATCCACCCCCGGGGATATCTAAAAACTTTACTTCCCCCCAGTTTTTCTCCATTCAAACTTACCCCCAAATTTGGGAACTTGACGTAACCTACTTTTACCAAATTTAACCTTGCTTTTATTCAATTGTCTTTTAACTTTCTTTTTTCAACCCCTTTACCCAAACTCGTCACAGGGTTCTGCAGTTTCTCACATGAATTTGCCCCCCGCGCTGTATCATCAGCGAACAACAACTGACTCCTTCCCAAAGGGTCTCACATCCGCAAAAAAACTTTAAACTTGCCCCTCTTTCCAAGACTCTTTCGTTCACGTCCCTAAAAAACCCCATCCCAAAAAACCTACATTTTATGAGAAACCCAAACACTTTCCCCTCTTCCTACACGTACAAAATGCCTTACATCCCCCGATTAAAAACATTTCATGCTTCTAACAAAATTGCCCCCCACACCAAAATATTTTTAATACCTTCCCCAGGACTCTATTTAACTCTCTCTCTCTCCTTCTCTCTCTCTCTCTTCTCTCTCTTTTCTCTCTTCTCTCTCTCTCTTTTTCTATCTCTCTCTCTCTCTCTCTCTCTTATGTATATATATTTTATTTTTATATATAATATTTTTATATTTTATATATATATATAAAAATAATTCCCCGGGGATTTGGGGGGGAAAGAAAAAATTCCCACGTATTCCCTTCCCTTTTTCGTAGAAAGGGGACTAAAAAAGGGGGGGGGCGGGGGGTGGAAAAACCTCCCCTTCGTTTTTTTTTTTAATTTTCCCAAAAAAGGGACCAAAAGAAGGGGGTAGGTGAGGATTTTCCCCCCAAAGGCCCGTCCCGTTCTTAAAGCTAACCCCGCTAACGCGGGGAAAAGGCAAAAAGTTTGAAAAAAAAAAAATAATATATATATTTTTATATATTATATTTCAGAATAAAGTGGATATGAAAAAACGTTCCTTCATGAAACAAACCTCCGACAGCCAGGGTTTGAACTGGGGCCCCTTTTGCAAAGGGAGGCATGCTAACCGCTAGGGGGTTTAAGGGGGCCCGTTAAAAGGGAAACAACTTTTTGAAATACTAATACTCGGAATACCCTTTTGTCTCACAATGGTGAGAAAAGGGGTCTATTGTTGTTTTCCGAACGAAACTTAAAACAGTGATAGCGTTTTACCGAAAACCTTTAATTTTTAACGCGGGGGGTTATTTTGAATACGAAAAAAAGGTATATGAAGCGCACCTTCATGAACTACAAACCCCCAACACCAGGATCGAAAACCCTTTGGGCCCCTTTGTGCAAAGAGGAAAGGGATGTTTAACCCCTAGGCCCAAAAGGGGCTGTATAATAGAAACAACTATTCGAAAAACTAGGTACTCGAATACCCCTTGTCTCACAGTGGTGAGGGAAGGGGGCTTTCGGGTTTTTTCCGAAAAGAACCCATAGCCAGTGATTTGCGTTTTCCCAACCTAAAATGTTTTTCCCAAAGCGGATTTTATGAATACGAATAAAATGTTATGAACGCGCACCTTTATAGGAAATTTTCAAACCTCCAACAGCAGGGGCGGGAAACCCGGGGCCCCTTGAGCAAAAGGAGGCATGCTATTCGTTAGGGCTAAGGGGCGTATAATAGGGAAAAAACTATTCGAAATACTAAATACTGAATACCCTTTATCTCACAAAGGTGAGCAACGGGGGTCCAGGGTTGTTTCCGAACAGAAACATAGCCAGTATTGCGTTTTACCGGAAACCCGACTGTACAAAGCGGAGTTATATGAATACGAATAAAATGTATTGAACCCCGCCCCTTTATAGAAAATAAAAACCCCCAACGCCAGGAAACGAACCCGGGACCCTTGTGCAAGAGTTTTTTTTTTTTTTTTCCCAAAAAAAGGAAAAGAGAATTGGGCCCGGTGGGGTATTTCCCCCAAAAGGGCCCAAATCCCCTGTTTTAACGCTACTCGCTAAAGCGGGAAAAGGCGAATAGTTTGAAAAAAAAAAAAAAAAGAAAGAAAATTTATATATTATGGTATTTTATATATATATATATATATATATTTATATATATATTTTATTATTATATTGTTTTTAGGTTTAAATGTATGATATGTATATGGGATGTGTATTTATTGTGTGTTTTGGGTTTTGGGTTTGGGTTATTTTTTTTTTTCGGGGCTTGGTTTTTTTTTTTTTCCCCGTGCTGCGTCCCTAACGGGGGGACAGCGACAAAGTATAATCAATTTTTATATATAATTTTTTTTTTTTTTTTTTTATACTTTGTCGCTTTTCTCCCGCGTTTGCGAGGTGCGCAAGGAAAAAGGGCGAAAGAAATGGGCCCAACCCCCCCCCTACAAAATGTTTTTACACAGTCCACACTCACAAATTTTTAATACCCACCGCTTTCCGGTTTACCCCGGGGCGTTCCATGCCTTGATTCAATCCCCTGGCAAAGTCAAACCCCGTATACCACATCGCTCCAATTACTCTTTTCCTTGCCCTCCCTTTACCCTCCTGCATGTTCAGGCCCCCATTTACAAAAACTTTTTTCACTCCATTTTTCCACCCCCAATTTTGGGCTCCCTCTTTTTTTCCCCTTTCCCCCCACCTCCCCAAAACTTAATCCTCTTGGTCAAAATTTTTCCCCATCATTTCCCATTTTGGGCCCAAAAA
>NW_027264391.1:0-6497 GCF_036320965.1 Panulirus ornatus | reverse complement strand
CACCACGCACACACACACACAACACACACACACGCACACACGCAACAGACACACACAACGCAAGCAGCACCACACACACCACACGCACGCACGTACGCACGGAACGCACTCTCACACGCACACAGAAACACACACACACACGCACGCACGCACGCACAAAAACACACATACGCATGCACACACGCAAGCACGCACGCACGCACGCACGCACGCACGCAAGTGCGCACACACACAACGGCACGCACGCACGCACGCACACACGCACACACTCACCACACCACGCATCGCACGCACACAAGCACGCACTCAACCAAAACACACACAACGCACCCCACGCACGCCCGCACGCACGCACACACACACAACACACGCACGCACGCACTCAAGCACGCCTCACCTCACCACACAACACCACGCACGCACGCACGTACGCACGCACGCACACACAACACACACTATACACACACACACACCACACACCCAAAAAAACACAAAACCTAAAACAAAAAAAAACACACACACACACTTACTCACACGCACCACCACACACAAACACCCACACATTACACACACTTGACGGCACGCAACGGCACGCACGCTCACACGCACAACTCACAAAATAACACACGCAAACACGCACACACCACATACGCACGCCACTCAAGCACGCACGCACTCAAGCACGCACGCACAGGAAACACACACACACGCACCCCCCACGCACGCACGCACGTCACGAAAACACACACACACCACACACACAGACACGCACCGCACGCACGCACACAGCACACACGCACACACATATAGACTCACTCGCACGACGCACACACACACACGCAACGCTAACATACACAAACACACATACGACGCACGTCGCAGCACACACACAAATACACACACACGCACCCTCGACGACGAAACGCACGCACACACACACACACACACACACGCTCGCACGCACTCAAGCTCGCACTCAACACAAAAAACACGCCTCACACGCACCACACGCACGAATGCACGCATGCACACACACAAACACACACACACCACAAACAACCACAGACACACACACAATACACACACGCCCACACACCACACAAAACACACACATTACACCACTTGAACGCAGTGGCACCGCACGCACGCACACACGCTCACACTCACATATACACTACGCAAACACGCAACACACACACAAACGCACGCAATCAAGGCACGCACGCCACAAACACACACTCACGCACCCAACGCACGCACGCCGAAACTCACACGACCACACACACACGCACGCTCGCACGCATACACACCGCACACACTATTTAGGACCACACACGCACGCACGACACAATCACACACGCAAACATACACACACACACACTTACGCACGCAGTACGATCGCACACCCCCATACACCACATACATACACACACGCACCCTCGCTCGCTCGAACACTCGCACACACACTCTACTACACCACACGCACGCACGCACTCAGCACGCACTACACAAACACGCACACACGCACACACGGCACGCATGCACGCACGCACACACACTAACACAACACACACAGACGCACGCAGCACTCACACACACTCACGCACACACAACACACACGCACGCAAGCGCACACCACACACACCGGACACAACACACACATACGCAACTCACACGCAACAACACACGCAAACACACACCACACACATAACGCACGCACGCACGTACGCACGCACACAACACATACACACACACGCACCCACGCACGCACTGCACGCACGCACGCACACACTCAGACCCAACACACACCACGGACGCACGCACTCAAGCAGCACTTATACTTAACACACACCACGCCACCCACGCACGCACGCACGCACGCAAATCATACTATCACACACACACGCACGCACGCACGCACGCCACACACACACTCACGGCACACACACACACATACGCACGCACTACGCACGCACACACACCAACTCAGACACACACACACGCACGCGTGCACTTACAACACACACATACGCACGCACTCGGCTCGACGCACGCACACAGCACATACACAACACGGACGCGCGCAGCACATACACACAAACGCACGCACTCACGCACACACTATTAGTACGCACTCTCGCACGCAACAAACCACACACACACACACGCACGCACACACACAACCACACCCAAACACAGACACACACACACGCAACGCGTGCAATTACACACACAATACGCACGCACTCAAGCTCGCACGCACGAAACACGCACATACACAAACACGGACGCGCGCACGCACATACACTCACACTCACGCACTCAAGCACAAACATATACGTACGCCTCTCTCGCACGCACAAACACACATACACACACACGCACGCACTCACGCCACACATATACGTCCGCCACTCTCGCACACACAACACACACATACGTACACGGCACGCAAGCACACACAACACATAGCAGTCACTCTCGACGCACACACACAGATACTGCACGCCACGCACGCACGCACGCACACACACCACACCACAACACACAAAAACTCGCAGGCACGCACGACGCCCGCACGTACACTAGCACACTTACACGCCTCACGCATCAAGCACGACTACAAAAACACACACACGCAACTCACGCACGCACGCACGCACACACACACATTCACACACACAGGAAACAACACACACACATACACACGCACTCACACACACAATACTCACCAACCTTGAACGCAAGCACGCACCCTCGCTACACACGCACACACACACACACAAATAACATGCACACACGCACACAGACATAGCACGCACTCAAGCACGCCGCACCAAAACAAAACACGCACCCACGCAAACCCCCGCACGCACACACACACACGCACGCACGCACGCATTACACACGCAAACACACACACACCACATACGCACGTAGTACGCACGCACAACACACACACACAATACACACACACGCACCCATGAACGTAGCACGCACGACACACACACACACACACACACACACACACACACACACAAACACAGGCACGCACGCTCCTCAATGCACTCACTCTCAACAAAATCACACACACGCACCACGCACGCACGCACGCACGCTCAACACAAAATCACAAACAACACTCGCATGCAGCAAGCAACACAACACGCACACACACCACACACACACTAACGACACACACACCACACACGCACCACACACACATACGCACGAAACGTACGCACGCACACACACAAACACAGACACCACAACAAGCACGCGCGCCCATTTACACACACACATACGCACGCACTCAAGCCGCACGCACGCACACACCGCACACTCACTCAACGGGACGCGCGCAGGCACATACAAACACACGCACGAACTAACGCACACACACATACGTACGCCACTCTCGCCACCCGCACACACAAAACAAAACACACCACACCGCACGCACACACACAACAACAAACAGAGACACACACATACACATGCACACACGCACGACACAACAACACACACATACACACACACCTACACGCAGCTGCACGCAACACACGAACACACTAACAAATACACACGCACACACACAGCACACAATACGGCATGCACTTCAAGCACGCACGCACACAAACACACAAACACGCACCCACGCAAGCACGCACGCACGCACCACACACACACAACACACATTGCTCGCACGCACGCACTCACGCACACTCGCACACACACACATACATACACACGCACACACGCACACACTCACACTCACACGCACGCACACACACCCGCACGCACGCACTTACGCAAGCACGCACGCTCACACGCACACAAAAACACACCATACGCTGCAATCACGCACGCACACACGCCCGCACGCAAGCAGCACGCACACACACACACTCCCGCACGCCACGCACGCACGAAACATGCAACACACACGTACGCACACACACACAGAACGCACGCACTCACGCACTCGCACACACACACACACCTGCACGCACGCACACACGCACGCACACACGCCACACACACGCACCATACACACACACGCACACACGCACAGACAAACACACACGCACGCCCGCACACACACACCACCACGGGGGGCAATGCACGTCGCAACGAACGCACTCACACACGAACACAGAAAACACACCCAACACGCACGCACGCACGCACAAAAACACACTTACGCATGCACTCAGGCCACGCACGCACGCTCGCACGCACGGCAAGTGAACACACACACTCCGGCCGCACGCACTCACGCACGCACACACGCAACACACACACCTCACTCGCACCGCAGTACACAAGCACGCACTCACACAAACATCACACACGCACCCTCGCACGCACGTAACGCACGCACACACACCAACACGAACGCACGCAATCAAGCAACGCACTCACACACACACACACCACGCCGCACGCACTTACGCACGACGCACACACACACAGAAACACACACTCACACACACACACACAGACCACACCACACACTCACACACGCACACACACACACAACACACACTACACACACTTGAATGCACGCACGCACGCACGCACACACGCACACACACACAAATACACACGCAATACCGCACACCACACACATACGCACGCTCTCAAGCCGCACGCACTCAGCAAGCACGCACACAAACACACCACACCACGCACCCACGCACGCACGCACTCACGGACACACACACACACACAACACGCACGCTACGCAACGCCACAACACACCGGCACACACATATAGACACACACGCATGCACGCACACACACACTCTCACGCAAACATACACAACAGACATTACGCACGCACGTACGCACGCTCTCACTCACACATACACAACACGCACCTCGCACGCACGAACGCACGACAACACACACGCACGCACGCACCTCAAGCACGCACTCACACAAACACGCCACACGCACAACGCAGAATGCACGCACGCTCATTACGCAAGCAGCACGCAACACACTTAACGCACGCACATATAGACCACACGTCATGCACGCCACAAACTCAACACACGCAAACATACACAACAACACATACGGCACGCACGTACGCACGCACACACACACACATACACACAACGCCCCTCGCTCGCACGAACACACGCCACACACAACACACACACACCACACACACAGTGGAACGCACGCATCTCAAGCTCGGAGTCATACAAACACACACACACGCACCCACGCAACACGCACGCACGCAAACATACAAACACACACACACACGCAGCACGCACGCACGCTCACACACACACACGCACACACACACACATATACGCACGCACGTTACGCACGCACACACACACACACAGGACACACACACACGCAAGAGTGCACTTTACACACCCAAATACGCACGCACTCAAGCACAGCACGCACGCACACACGCACATACACAAACACGGACCGCGCGCACGCACTTACACACCACACGCACGACAACTAACGCACACACATATACGTACGCACTCTCGCACGCACAAACCACACACACACACACACGCACGCACACACAACCACACACCCAAAACAACAGACACACACACAAGCACGCGTTGCAATTACACCACACATAAGCACGCACTCAAGACGCATCGCACACACACACGCACTACCAGAAACACGGGACCGCGCGCACGCAAATACACACACAACGCACGCACTCACGCACTACAATATACGTACGCACTCTCGCAAGCACAAACTCACATACACACAACCGCACGCATCACGCACACACATATACGTACGCCACTCTCGCACACACAACACACACACATAGTACACGCACGCACGCATCACCACACATACGCAGGCATCTCGCACGCACTCACCACACCTAAAACGCCACGCACGCACGCTACGACACGGCACAACACTCACACACACCACACACACACACACACGCAGCACGCACGCACGCCCGCCGCACACTAGCACACTACACGCACGCACGCACACACAACGCATGCACGCACGCACTCACGCACACGCACAGACACACCGAACGCACGCATGGCACGCACACACAACACACACACACACGCACGCACGCCCGCCACGCACATTAGCACACTACACGACGCACGAACACCGAACGCCCATGACGCACGGCACACAACGCACACAACACAGAGACCACACGCACTCAAGCACGCACTCACACAAACAAGCACACTCGACACACGCAGTCACGCACGGCACGCACACACACAACACACACACCACACAGACGCCACGCAAGCACCACACACACACACACGCACCACACACACCACACTTACGCACGCACTCATGTACACTCACGCAAACACACACACACACATACGCACGGCCAGTTCGCACGCACACAACACAAAACACTAACACGCACCACGCACAGCACGCACGCACGCACACACACAGAGACACACACACACACACGCACGCACGCACTCAAGTAA
>NW_027264390.1:0-8674 GCF_036320965.1 Panulirus ornatus | reverse complement strand
TTCTTGATTTTTTTTGAAAAATAGATTTTCTGAAAATTTCAGCATACATCCTTGTACGTGTGTTGAATGACAATCTTTGGTTATAACTTAGATTGTGTAATTAGTCGAGTAAGTAGCCTTTTAAATATAATTAATTATAATTAATATCAAATTGTGGTTAAGCGCTCAATTTTACGATAATGCGTCTTCTGATCGATACCTTAATCACCATATAGAATACCACATATAACATGAGTTTCATTAAAATCTGAAGAATTGAAAATCTGCGGCAAAATATTACCCTAGGCTATAGCCTAGGGTTTTTCTTGATTTTTTGAAAAAATAGATTTTCTGGAAATTTCAGCATAGATTCTTGTACGTGTGTTATATGACAATCTTTAGCTTATAACCTAAGATTCGTGTCATTAGTGAGTAATTAGCCTATAATAGGTATTAATTATAATTAATATTAATATGTGGTTTTAAGCGTTTCAGTTTACGAAATGCAGTCTTTTGACTCGATATCCTTAATCACCACATAAGAACACCACATATAACCATTGAGTTTCATTAAAATCGAACTTGAAAATCTGAGCAAAATATTACACAAGGCTATAGCCTAGGATTTTTCTGATTTTTTGAAAAATAGATTCCTGAAAATTTCTGCATAGATTCTTGTACGTGTGTTGAATGACAATCGTTCGTTATCACCATAAGATTGGTCATTAGTCGAGTAATTGGATATTATTATGATTCATTATAATTAATATAAATATGTGGTTAAGCGCTCTGTTTTATCGAAATGCAGTCTTTTGACTCGATATCCTTAATCACCATATGACCACCACATATATCCTTGAGTTTCATTAAAATCTGGAGAAACTTGAAAATGTGAGCAAAGTATTACCTAGGCTATAGCCTAGGATTTTTCTTGATTTTTTTTGAAAAATAGATTTTCTGAAAATTCACCTTTAGACCTTGTACGTGTGTTGAATCGCATCTTTGGTTTTAACCTTAAAGATCTTGTAGTTAAGTTTCGGGAGTCGTAATAGCATATTGATATAATTAGTTATAGATATATTAATTATGAGGTTCAGCCCTCATTTTTACGAAATGGCAGTCTTTTGACTCGATATCCTTAATCACCCCACACTAGAACACTCACATTACCATGGTTTCATTAAAATCTGAACTTGAAAATCTGAGCAAAATATTTCACACTGTAGCCTAGATTTTCTGATTTTTTAGAAAAATAGATTTTCCTAAAAATTTTCAGCATAGAATCCTTGTACGTGTGTTGTATGACATCGTTCGTTATAACCATAAGATTGTGTCATTAGTGAGTAATTAAGGGCATATTAAGATGATTAATTATAATTAATATGAAATATGGGTTAAGCGCTCAGTTTTACGAAATGCAGTCTTTTGACTCGATAACCTTAAATCACCATATAGAATACACCTATATCAGGAGTTTCATTAAAATCTGAAGAACTGAAAAATCTGGCAAAATATTACCCTAGAATTTTTCTTGATTTTTTATGAAAAAAATAGATTTTCCTGAAAATTTCAGCATAGATCCTTGTAGTGTGTTGAATGGACAATCTTCGGTTATTACCTTAAGGATTCGCCTGTAATTAGTCGGGAATTTAGCATATAAATATAATTAATTATAATTATATTAAAATATATGTTAAGCATTCAATTTTACGAATGCAGTCTTTTGAACTCGGTATCTTTAATACATATAGAATACACTTATACCTGAGTTTCATTAAAATTGAAGAACTTGGAAAATCTGAGAAAAAATATTTCCCAAGTATAGCCTAGGATTTTTCTTGATTTTTTGAAAAAAAAATAGATTTACTGAAAAATTTCCAGCAAACATTTTGTACGTTCTTTTTTATGTGTTGAATAACAATCTTTGTTATAACCTTAAGATTCGTGTAATTAGTCGAGTAAGTAGCTTATTTAATATAATTAATTATAATTAATTATTAAATATGTGGTTAAGCGCTCAATTTTACGAAATGCAGTCTTTTGACTCGATATCCTGAATCAACCATTTAGTTTATACATATACCCTGAGTTCATGAAAATCTGAAGAATTGAAAATCTGAAGCAAAATATTACCCTAGGCTATAGCTAGGATTTTTTTGATTTTTTTTGAAAAAATATTTTCCTGAAAATTTCACCATAGATCCTTGTACGTGGTTGAATGACAATCTTTGGGATTATAACTTAAGATTCGTGTAATAGGTCGAGTAATTGCATATACGTATAATTAATTATAATTAATATTTTAATATGTGGTTAAGCGCTCAATTTTACGTAATGCCGTCTTTTGGACTCGATATCTTATTCACCATATAAAATACCACTTATACCTAAGTTCATTTTAAATATGAAGAACTTGAAAATCTGAGCAAAATATTACCCTAGGCTATTAGCCTATGATTTTTTTTTTTTTTGAGAAAATAGATTTTCTGAAAATTTTTGCATAGATCCTTGTACTTGTGTTGAATGACAATCTTTGGTTATAACCTTAAGATTCGTGTGATTGAGTCGAGTAATTAGCATATTAATATTATTAATTATAATTTATTTTAATATGTGGTTAAGCGCTTATCTTACTAAATGCAGTCTTCTGACTCGATATCGTTAATCACCATATTGGAATACCACTATACCCTGTGTTTCATTAAAATCTGAAGAACTTGAAAATCTGAGAAATATTCCTTAGGGCGATAGCCCTAGGATTTTCGTGTTTGTTTTGAAAAAATAGATTTTCCTGAAATTTCTGCATAGATCCTTGTACGTGTGTTGAATGACAATCTTTTAAGGTTATAACCTAAGATTTGTAATTAATCGAGGTATTCGATATAAATATAATTAATTATAATTTAATAATTAAAATATCTGGTTAAGCACTCAATTTTACGGAAAGGCAGTCTTTTGACTCGATATCCTTAATCACCCTATAGATTTATCTATACTGAGTTTCAATTAAAAAATCTGAGAACTTGAAAATCTGAGGAAAATATTACCTTAGGGCTATAGCCTAGGTATTTTTCTTGATTTTTTTTGAAAATTGATTTCTGAAATTTCAGCATAGTCTTGTAGTGTGCTGAAGAAAATTTGGTTATACCTTAACATCGTGTAATTAGTCGTGTAATTAGTATATTGAAAAAATTATTCATAATTATTAAATATGGGCGTTAAGCGCGCTATTTTCCGAAAATCCCGTCTTTTTGACTCGATATCCTTAATCACCCTTAAAATACCAATATACCCCAAGTTTCTTTAAATCTGGAAGAACTTGAAAATCTGGCAAAATAATTACCTAGGCTATAGCCTAGGATGTTTTTTGATTTTTTGGAAAAAATAGATTTTCTGAACATTTCAGTATAGATCCTTGTACGTGTGTTGAACTGACAATCTTTGGTTATACTTAAGATTCGTGTAATTTGTCGAGTAATTAGACCATATTCATATAATTAATTATAATTTATTTTAACTGTGTGGTTAAGCGTCAATTCTTACTAAATGCAGTCTTTTGACTCGATATCGTTAATCACCTATAGAATACACTATACCCTGAGTTTCATTAAAATCTGAAGAACTTGAAAATCTGAGCAAAATATTACCTAGGATTTTCTTGATTTTTTTTGAAAAATAGATTTTCCTGAAAAAATATCAGCATACATCCTTGTACGTGTGTTGAATGAAATCTTTGGTAATAACCTTAAGGATTGTGTAATTAGTCGGTAAAGTAGGCATATTATATAAATAATTATAATTAATATTAAAAAATGTGGTTAAGCGCTCAATTTCACGAATGCAGTCTTCTGACTCGATCATCCTTAATCACATATTAGAATACCACATTATACCCTGAGTTTCATTAATTGAAGAACTGAAAATCTGAGCAAAATATTACCCTAATATTTCGTGATTTTTTGAAAAAATAGATTTTCCTGAAAATTTCACCTTAGACCTTGTACGTGCGTTGAATCACAATCTATGATTTGAACCTTAAGATTCGTGTAATTAGTCGAGTAATTAGCATATAGATATAATTAGTTTAATAATATTAAATATGAGGTTAGCCCTCAATTTTACGAAATGCGTCTTTTGACTCGATATCCTTAATCACCAATAGAACACCACATATACTAAGTTTCAATTAAAATCTGAAGGAACTTAAAATCTGAGTAAAATATTACCCTAGGTCTAGACACGGATTTTTCTTGATTTTGTGAAAATTATTATTTTCTGAAAATTTCACCATAGCTCCTTGTCGTGGGTTGATTGGAACAATCTTTGGTTATACCTTAAGATTCGTTGTAATTAGTCGAGTTTTTAGCATATAGTATAATTAATTATAATCTAGTATGAATATGTGGTTAGCGCTCAATTTTATGAAAATGCCGTCTTTTGACTCGATATCCTTATCCATATAATACCACTTATACCCTAGATTATTAAAACATCTGAAGGAACTTGAAAATCTGAGCAAAATATTACCCTAGGACTATAGCCTTGATTTTTTTGATTTTTTTGAAAATAGACTTCCTGAAAATTTCAGCATAGATCCTTGTACGTGTGGTGAAGACAATCTTTGGTTATAACCTTAGATTCGAGTAATTAGTCGAGTTACTTGGCATATAATTAATTAGTTATATTTATTTTAAATATGTGGATACGCGATCAATCTTATAATGCAGTCTTTTGATCGATATCCTTAATCACCATATGAATGCCAAATATACCTGAGTTTCATTAAAATCTGAAGAACCTGAAAATCTAGGAAAATATTACCTTAGCTTATCCTAGGATTTTTCTTGATTTTTTGAAAAAATAGATTTTCCTGAAAATTTCAGCATAGATCCTTGTACGTGTTTGAATGACAATCTTTGGTTATAACTTAAGATTCGCGTCATTAGTCGAGTAATTAGCATTTAAGATGATTAATTATAATTAATATTAAAAATATGTGGTTAAGCGCCAGTTTTACGAATTGCAATCTTTTGGACTCGATATCTTAATCTATAGAAGAATACCACATATTTCCTGAAGTTTCATTAAAATCTGAAGATTGAAATTCTGAGCAAAATCTTACCCTAGGATTTTCTGATTTTTTTTGAAAAAATAGATTTTCCTGAATTTCAGTATAGATCCTTGTAGTGTGTTTTGAATGCAATCTTTGGTTATAACTAAGATTCGTGTAAAAAGTCGAGTAATTAGCATATGAATATAATTATTATAATTAATATTAAACTATATGTTAAGCACTCAATTTTACGAAATGCCGTCTTTTGATCGGTATCTTTAATCCTCCTATTGGTGGGGGGGGGAAAAAAAAATGTAAACCACTTATACCCTGAGTTTCATTAAAATCTGAAGAATTGAAAATCTGAGCAAAATATTACCCAGGCTTTAGCTTTGGATTTTGTCTTGATTTTTTTGCAAGAATTGATTTTCTGAAAAATTTTCAGCTACATCCTTGTTCGTGTGTTGAATGACAATTCTATGGTATCTCCTTAAGATTCGGTGTAATTGGTCGAGTAAGTAGCATATTAATATAATTAATTAAATTAATAGTCAAAAATGTGGTTAAGCGCTCAATTTTACGAAATGCAGTCTTCTGACTCGATATCCTTATCACCATTATAGGGAATACAACATATTACCATGAGTTTCATTAAAATCTGAAGAACTTGAAACTCTTGAGCCAAAAAATTACCAAGGCTATAGCCTAGGTTTTTCTGATTTTTATGAAAAAAATAGATTTTCCTGAAAATATCGCATTATCCTTGTACGGTGTGTTGAATGACAATCTTTGGTTATAACCTTAGGATTCGTGTAATTAGTCGAGTAAGTCGCATATTATATAATTAATTATAATAAATTACATATGTGGTTAAGCGCTCAATTTCACGAATTGCAGTCTTCTGACTCGATATCCTAATTCACCATATAGATACCACATATTACCGAGTTTCATTAAATCTGAAGACTGAAAATCTGAGCCAAAAATATTCCAAAATATTTCTTGATTTTTGGAATAATAGATTTTTTTGAAAATTTCACCTTAGACCCTTGTCGTGCGTTGAACACATCTTTTGATTATAACCTTAAGATTCGTGTAATTAGCGAGTTAATTGCTATTGATATAATTAGTTTAGATATATTTAACATATGAGCGTTAAGCCCTCAATTTTACGAAATGCAGTCTTTTGGACTCGATATCCTTAATCACCACATAGAACCACCACATTATACCCTAGTTTCATTAAAATCTGAAGAATTGAAAATCTGAGTAAAATATTACCTAGGCTATAGACTGGATTTTTTCTTGATTTTGTTGAAATTATTTTCCTGAAATTTCACCATAGGAAAATCCTTGTACGTGTGTTGAATGACAATCTTTGGTTATAACCTTAAGATCGTGTAATTAGTCGAGTTTTAGATATAAGTATTAATATAACTTCTATAATTAATATTGAATATGTGGTAAGCGCTCATTTTACGAAATGCCGTCTTTTGACTCGATCTCCTTAATCCCATATAAATACATTATACCTAAGTCTTCATTAAAATCTGAAGGAACTGGAAATCTGAGCAATATTTTTCCCTAGGCTATAGCCTAGCATCTTTCTTGTTTTATGAAAAATAGATTTCCTGAGAATTTCACTTTAGACTTGTACGTGCGTTGAATCCCAATCTTTTGATTATAACCTTAAGATTCGTGTAATTAGTCGAGTAATTAGCATATTGATATAATTTGTTATAGATAATATTACTATGAGGTTAAGCCCTCTATTTTACGAAAGCCGTCTTTTGACTCGATATCTTAATCACCTATAAAATACCACTGATAGCTAAGTTTCATTTAAATTGAAGAACTTGAAAAAATCTGAGGCAAAAATATTCCCTAGGCTTTAGCCTATATGATTTTTTTTGATTTTTTGGAAAAAATAGGACTTCCTGAAATTTCAAGCATAGATCCTTGTACCGTTGGTTGAATGACAATCTTTGGTTATAACCTTAAGATTCGTGTAATTAGTCGAGTATTTGGCATATTAATATAATTAGTTATAATCTATTTTAAAATTATGTGGTTAAGCGATCAATCTTACTAATGCAGTCTTCTGACTCGATATCTTATCACCATATAGACTACCACATATACCTGAGTTTCATTAAATCTGAACTACTTTGAAAATCTGAGAAAATATTTACCTTAGGCTATATCCTAGGATATTTCTGATTTTTTGACAAAATAGATTTTCTGAAATTTTCAGCATAGATCTTGTAAGTGTGTTGAATGACCAGGTCTTTGGTTATAAAACCTTAATGATTCGTGTAATTAGTCGAGGAATTAGCCTATAAAATAATTAATTCTAAATTAATTATTAAATATATGGGCTTAAGCACTCAATTTTCGAATGCAGTATTTTGACTCGATATCTTTAATACATATAGATACCAATCTACCTGAGTTTATTTACAATCTGAAGAACTTTGAAATCTGAGCAAAATTATTTACCCAAGGCTATAAGCCAAGGATTTTTCTGATTTTTTGAAAGAATAGATTATCCTGTAAATGTCAGCATGATCCTTGTCGTGGGTTGAATGACAATCTTTGGTTATAACCTTAGATCGTGTCATTAGTCGATTAAGTAGCATATTCATATAATTAAGTATAATTAATATGAAATATGTGGTTAAGCGCTAGTTTTTACGAATGCAGTCTTCTGACTCGATATCTTATATCACCCATATGAAGTACCATATATACCCTGAGTTTCATTAACATTGATAGAACTTGAATATCTGAGCAAAATATTACCCAAGGGCTATAGGCCTAGGGTTTTTCTTGATTTTTTGAAAAATTGATTTTCCTGAAAATTTCAGCGTTAGATCCTTGTAGTGTGCTGATGACAATCTTTGGTTTACATTAACATTCGTGTAATGAGTCGAGTAATTGTATATTGAATATTAACCATAATATTAAATATGTGGTATGCGCTCAATTTTACGACAATCCCGTCTTTTTGACTCGATATCCATATTATCACCATATAAAATACCATATATACCCCAAGTTTCATTAAAATCGAAGAACTTGAAATTCTGAGCAAAAAATTACCTTCGGCTTAGCCTACGATTTTTCTTGATTTTTTTGAAAAAATAGATTTTCCTGTAAAAATTTCAGCATAGATCCTTGTACGTGTGTGATCACAATCTTTGATTATAACCTTAAGATTCGTGTAAGATTAGTCGAGTTAATTAGCATATTGATATAATTAGTTATAGATAATATTAAATATGAGGTTAAAGCCCGCATTTTACGAATTCAGTCTTTTGACTCGGTATCTTTAATCACCCATTTAGAATACCACTTATACCTGAGTTTCATTAAAATCTGAAGAGATTGAAATTGAGCAAAATATTACCCAAGGCTATAGCCTAGGATTTTTTCTTGATTTTTTTGAAAGAATAGATTTTCTGAAAATTTCAGCATAGATCCTTGTACGTGTGTTGAATGACAATCTTTGGTTATAACCTTAAGATTCGAGTAAGTAGTCGGAGTAATTAGCATATTAATATAAGTTAATTCTAATTTATTTAAATTATGTTGGTGAAGCGCTCAATCTTACTAAATGCAGTCTTTTGACTCGATATCGTT
>NW_027264389.1:0-9259 GCF_036320965.1 Panulirus ornatus | reverse complement strand
AGGGCCCAGCAGCTGTCCCTAATACTGTGGAAGGCACTCATGTACGGTGTGCAGTGAGACGCAGCCAGTATCAAGGGAAACGGACAAACCAAACCAGCTAATCTTGATCATCAGGGAGGCTATCCAATTCAGAATAGATAAGGACGATTATTGTATGGCTTCGTCAGAGGATGAAAATCTTTAGCCGTGAAACAACAAGGTAAAATAACTAGTCGTTAGAGGTATGAAGTGGAATTACCGTATTTCTGTGGTCTTAATAGTAAAACGAAACTTTCGTTTTCTCCATCCAATCTAGAGGTGTTGGACCACCATCTTAAGGATATAAGGTACTGGTAACTACAAGTTATGACCTCAGCAAGTTTGTGATGGAAAGTGCAGGAAAATGTGGTAATGTATATAATATAATTTACATAGTTGTATAATAAATGTGTCTTAAAATTTAGTCTTCTCTTTTGCCCGTCATTTAATTCAAATACAGGTAAGTTTTCTTTCTAACGAGGGGGATAAGCTACGTCCCACTCGGCTTATGAATTGGTGACTTTCCCTTTCAATACCTCACTGGTGTGCTGAACTGGAAGCTGTAGAATTCCGTAGACGAATCTAAGATAGGTAATCAATTCCATCAAAAATTGAACGTATTGCATCTTTAGATGGACATAAAACAAATGGACGAGGAGCACCACTGGAGCACAATCATTTCATTATCACCACTTAAAGTAGGCCTTTCAAGTAGTTGTGGTTTAAAAGCAAACTTTTTTCTAACCAAGGTTTAGTTAGCACCTAATTAATCCCCCGACCTTACTTAAGAAATTTTTCAGTAAGGTACTGTCTGAACATCTTTCTAAGGTAAGTGTCATATAGGTTTGGGTTTAGTGCTACCCTAACCCAGGCTAGAAAAAGTTTCCTTTCGTTTCAGAGCCCCAACTCGTAGATGGTCTTATGTTTGATATTAAACAGTAATAGAAAGGTGAAAAAAACTGAGGATGACATGAATAAAAAAGTTAGAATGGGTTCAGTTGAAAGTTGAAGTATTTGCTAGACTACAATTTTTGGCAGATCCAAATGCATCGTAAAGTCAGTCACTAATCACAATGCTGAATATTGTTTTAATTGTTGGAAACTCGTTACAGGAAGTAAAAAATGTTCAAGCTAGGGATGCCATTATAATAGCTTCATATACCTGTATAGGATCTCTTAAACTTTCTTTTCCCTAAAGCTGAATGGGATTTAAGTATTTTAATCTGCTCTCTGATTTGTTTCTCGTCCGTAATTCATCTTTGTGATTACCTCAGTAATTTCTCCATTCTATGTCTTCCTTTTCTTTAATTAGTTGACGACCAAGCAGGTACAAGTATCCATGTGGGATGGACTATGGTTTGGGAAGGCGAGAGGTTCAGGTTATGCAAGAATGTTAGAAATTGGCTTCCATCAGTTTCTCCCTATCTACTCTAAATATTTTGGGTCTTAGATGGGCGGTAAATGGGAGGTGATAACAAGTAGTGGTGATGTGAGGAAGGAGATGGAATGAGTTATTTTTGGAAAGGTTTGTTGAATGTTGTCTGATGACCGAGTGGCAGATATTAGGGTGTTTTTGGTCGAGGTGGTGTTGCAAAGTGATGGAGGGTTAGGGAAAATGATTTTTCGTAAACAGAGAAGGAGGTCGTAAAAGGCTTTGCGTGGAAGATGAAGCCGGCAAGGCAGCGGATTGGATGGGTATTGAGAGGAATGTATTAAAAAACGGGGGTGACTGTATTGTTGAAAAAACTGGTTGGTAAGGTTATTTAATGTTATGTAAGACTCATGGTGAGGTGCCTGAGGATTGGCGGAATGCGTGCATAGTGCCATTGTACAAAGGCAAAGGGGATAAGAGTGAGTGCTCAAATTACAGAGGTATAAGTTTGTTGAGTATTCCTGGTAAATTATATGGGAGGGTATTGATTGAGAGGGTGAAGGCATGTACAGAGCATCAGATTGGGGAAGAGCAGTGCGGTTTCAGAAGTGGTAGAGGATGTGTGGATCAGGTGTTTGCTTTGAAGAATGTATGTGAGAAATACTTAGAAAAGCAAATGGATTTGTATGTAGCATTTATGGATCTGGAGAAGGCATATGATAGAGTTGATAGAGATGCTCTGTGGAAGGTATTAAGAATATATGGTGTGGGAGGCAAGTTGTTAGAAGCAGTGAAAAGTTTTTATCGAGGATGTAAGGCATGTGTACGTGTAGGAAGAGAGGAAAGTGATTGGTTCTCAGTGAATGTAGGTTTGCGGCAGGGGTGTGTGATGTCTCCATGGTTGTTTAATTTGTTTATGGATGGGGTTGTTAGGGAGGTAAATGCAAGAGTCCTGGAAAGAGGGGCAAGTATGAAGTCTGTTGGGGATGAGAGAGCTTGGGAAGTGAGTCAGTTGTTGTTCGCTGATGATACAGCGCTGGTGGCTGATTCATGTGAGAAACTGCAGAAGCTGGTGACTGAGTTTGGTAAAGTGTGTGGAAGAAGAAAGTTAAGAGTAAATGTGAATAAGAGCAAGGTTATTAGGTACAGTAGGGTTGAGGGTCAAGTCAATTGGGAGGTGAGTTTGAATGGAGAAAAACTGGAGGAAGTGAAGTGTTTTAGATATCTGGGAGTGGATCTGTCAGCGGATGGAACCATGGAAGCGGAAGTGGATCATAGGGTGGGGGAGGGGGCGAAAATTTTGGGAGCCTTGAAAAATGTGTGGAAGTCGAGAACATTATCTCGGAAAGCAAAAATGGGTATGTTTGAAGGAATAGTGGTTCCAACAATGTTGTATGGTTGCGAGGCGTGGGCTATGGATAGAGTTGTGCGCAGGAGGATGGATGTGCTGGAAATGAGATGTTTGAGGACAATGTGTGGTGTGAGGTGGTTTGATCGAGTAAGTAACGTAAGGGTAAGAGAGATGTGTGGAAATAAAAAGAGCGTGGTTGAGAGAGCAGAAGAGGGTGTTTTGAAATGGTTTGGGCACATGGAGAGAATGAGTGAGGAAAGATTGACCAAGAGGATATATGTGTCGGAGGTGGAGGGAACGAGGAGAAGAGGGAGACCAAATTGGAGGTGGAAAGATGGAGTGAAAAAGATTTTGTGTGATCGGGGCCTGAACATGCAGGAGGGTGAAAGGAGGGCAAGGAATAGAGTGAATTGGAGCGATGTGGTATACAGGGGTTGACGTGCTGTCAGTGGATTGAATCAAGGCATGTGAAGCGTCTGGGGTAAACCATGGAAAGCTGTGTAGGTATGTATATTTGCGTGTGTGGACGTGTGTATGTACATGTGTATGGGGGGGGGGGGTTGGGCCCATTACTTTCGTCTGTTTCCTTGCGCATACCCGCAAATGCGGGAGGACAGCGACAAAGTATAAAAAAAAAAAAAAACATTAGCAACTTAGAGATTTATGAGTAGATAATACATATAGTTATCTTGGAAGATCTTCCAACATGAGATTATAGTCATAAATAAACAATTAGTCACAAGGCCATATATAGTCACCGGAATATTATATTTCTCATGATAATGTATCACTTATGACAAAATATGCAGATTAAAAAATGACCAATATTAGCACTATAAAAATATCACATTGCAATATAGCCAAGGTGACGATATATACCGATAGTACTGTAACGAAAATAGAAGATAGTCAACATGACAACATGTTTCATAATGACAATACTACTACTATGTATATATATTCTCCATACACTATCGCTACACTGACAGTAAAGCTATCTTCACAAAAGCGGTAAATTTGGAAAATACCGCAAACGAACAATATAGCCCCATGACAATACAGCCATCTTGACAATAAGTCCGATATAAATCAATCGCAGCACTTAGAACGCGTTGACAGTAAATTTACACGACTTTAAAGATATCATGAAAAATATAGCCCCCATGTAATATATTAGCTAAGGACAATTTAGCCATTATGATAATACGTCCACGTCGACAATGTATTCACTATGACAAATAAAACTACCATGATCATATAACTGATATGACATACAGTCAAAGCAAAAATATAGAAACTTTCAACATATATTCACAAAGGGCAATATAACCACTGAACAATATAGATAGTGTAAAATGAATAAAAATAGTCGTTTTCGGATCATAGGAAACATAGAGATCCAGGAAATATAATCTTGTGAAAGAACAGTGACTCAGACAGGATTTACTCCTTATAATATAGTCATCACATTATAGCTGTTCATGTGTTTGTAGTCAACATGTCAAAAATTATCACATGGAAATAAAAGGTATTACAATATAGTTACCATAATTAACACAATATGAATCTATAATCAGCAGGTTGACATCAACAATATCCCAGTGTAAAAAAACCCTTGACATATAAGTGACATGATGAGATGTGATATTCATTTCACTTACACATACAATACCAAATTAAGCCGCCATGAAATATTATTATCATGATCATATAATCAAACAATATTGTACCTAATGAAATATATCCCGAGAACGACAAAATTAACTATAGCAATATAGCCATTCAAGTTGATATAGCGACCAAAGATAATGAAGCCAGGACGGCATTTATTATTGAAAATCACAATTCAGCCACCATGACAATGTCTTCACCATGGACAATGTAGCTACCATGAAAATATAGTAACCTTGACTCTGTAACATACCAGTAAAAATATTGAAATTGAAAATTATCACAACAAGAGTGTTAGCTGCTAAAAACACGATATCACCTTTTTCCAATATCGCCAAAATGTTATTATTGCCATCATGACAATATACCGCCAGAAAAGAAATTATATAACCCACTCTTGACAATATCGCTATTCTTGACAATATTGCAATGAAAGACAGTCAACCTCCTTGTTATATAACAAAAATTGAAAATTGCCATCATGGCACTATAGTGACCTACCAAATACAGCCACCATGGCTATTAATGGGTGACCTAACAATCCAGCCACCATGGCAATATAGTTACCATAACAATGTGGATCTTAATGACAATTAGAAGCCTGACTATATAGTCACAATGACAATTACAACCATCGTGACAATACAGCTAATGACAGTACGTCTTAAGACAATATTGCATCAAATATCAACAAATAAATGCAATATAGATATTATGGCAACACAGTCACATGACAATATATCAGAAATGCATTATAATCGCCATAATAAAATCATCCTATATGGAAAATGTAGCACCTTCCAATTTTGTTTCCATTACAATGTAGCCATAGTAATAAAGGAGTTTACCAATAAAGTACTGGAAACATACACAATATAGCATATCATGGCAATGTTAGTCACCTGATACTTTAATCAACATGACAATTTCTCTTCTATAATGGCATATCTCAAGGGCAATATCAACACCATTAAAAAAGCTCAATTAGAATACAGTCACTTAAGGACATTATAGATATCTGATAACAAAGTCCCCTGACAATACTGTATCATGGCAAATATAGCCACTATGACATTATAGTCATAATGACAATATAGTCGCTGTGACAATATTGGTCACCAGATGATATGATTATCATGATGACTATTCGATTTGAAAATTATGCAAAGAGTTGAATAATGACAATATATCACCTATAGAAAGATATCTTGCCAATATAGACTAAGGTGACGATATATATACATCATAGCATGTAACTAAATGAAAAGATAGCCAAATGACGGGTATGTCATATTGCAATTACTGCCACTATGAAAAAATATGTTCCCCAACTGCCACTATGGAATATGTTCCCCATGACACTATAGCTTACACTGAAATAAAGCATATTCACATAAGGGAGTAACATTCCAAAATACAGCTACATGTCATGGTGACGATATTGGCATGGTGGCTCTATTATTATTTCATATAATGCCATCCTAACTACATTTATCTTGTTCGCTATATTTACTTGCTGGCTATATGCTATGGTTAATTTTGTCCGTTGGGATACATTATATCATTACTACAATTTTATTTTATCTATGATCATAATAATATATTATCATCGCGGCTTATTTGGTAATGTGAGTGCAAGTGTATGGATGTCTTATCAATGTAAGACTCGCACATACCATTATTTTTCATTAGGTATTTGTCATTATCATTTTACTGTGAGTTACATAGAGTTAGGATGCATGTTGCCAAGGGCTCAATGTTCCACGGGCTACTTGTTAATCATGATGTTGAACACGTAGAGCTGATCTGTTATTTGAACACGTTCTTGAATGGTGTTGACGGACTCCCAGATAACCCCTGCCAGTGTGACCTGAGGGGGACTCGCTGGGCCAGCATCGCATCACACTGTTCACTAGAGTGTTCGTTCGTAGTGTGTCATAAGACTATAGCCAGAGGTACTACAGATAGTCGTACACGTTTTGTTGTATAAATCTTACAAAGGCCGCCTGATCTTCATTGAGTACCAGACGTAAGAAGACCTGATTTCTTTCCCTCTCAAACTCAACCTTACACCAATGGTGCAGTGACGTAAGAAACCCCGTGACACACACGACCGTCAACATCTACTTCATATTTCTACGTCTGGTGTTGCCAGCTGTCATACAAGCATACCTGACACAGTCCTGGTGGCGCCCTCCTGTGGACGTTAAGGGCTCGGGAACCTACGGGCCGGCTACGTGCTCCGTCCACCCGTACCTACAATGCATTGATTATACGCCTTTATTGCATTGCTGACACTGTGTCGCTTGCAAGGGCAATTCAAGACAGCGGCCACCGCACCGTTTTTTTGCTGTGTTGTCATCACATCCAGGACGTGTCAAGCAAGGTCAGCCATCTGCCAACACCAAGGTGGAGGTCTACTTGTCAACCGCTCCAGAGACCACGTCATCATCAGCCGTGGCGACATCCCAGACGTCAGCATGCGTGGTCCTGCCCTTGTAGCTCACTCAACTTTCCTGCATAGCGAGTCGCTACTCTGCACACCTCTTCACCTCGCTAACACCCAGGCGAGTCGCTACTCGGCACACATCTTACCTAGCTACACCCAGCGTGTCGCTACTCTGCAACAATCTTCACCTCGCTACACCCAGGCGCAGCCGTACTCTGCACACGTTCTTCACTCGCTACACCCAGCCAAGCCGCTAATCTGCACACATCTTCACCTCCTACACCCAGGCAGCCGCTACTCTGCCACTTTCTTCACCTCGCTACACCAGGAGCGCTACTTGCACACATCTTCACCTCGCTACCACCCAGGCAAGCCGCTTACTCTGCACAGTATTCACTCGCCACACCCAAGACGTTTCGTGAGAGAATCTCCCATTCAGATAAGAACAGTGTCAAAATGGTTAACTCTGTGAGATATGCTCCTTTTGTGTGTTACTAGTTCATAGTCTATAATTATAGAATGTATATTATTTTGGGTAATTATGATTGGGAACTGCAGTGAATGGGGCGGCAAATGGGATGGTGATAACAAGTAGTGGTGATGTTGAGAAGGAGACTGGAATAGTATTTTGAAGGTTTGTTGAATGTGTTGATGATAGAGTGGCAGATATAGGTGTTTTGGTCGAGGTGGTGTGCAAAGTGAGAGGGTTAGGAAAATGATTAGGTAAGACAGAGAAGAGTAGTGAAAGCTTTGCGGAAGATGAAAGCCGCAAGGCAGCAGGTTGGATGGTATTGCAGTGGAATTTATTAAAATAGGGTGGTGGGTGACTGTATTGTTGACTGGTTGTAAGGTTATTTAATGTAAGTATGACTTCCATGGTGAGTGCTGAGGATTGGGGAATGCCGTTGCTTAGTGCCATTGTACAAATGCAAAGGGATAAGGAGTGACGTGCTCAAATTACAGAGGTATAAGTTTGTTGAGTATTCCTGGTAAAAATTATTATGGTGAGGGTATTGATTGGAGAGGGTGAAGGCATGTACAGAGCATCAGATCCGGGGTAAGAGCAGTGTGGTTCAGAAGTGGGTAGAGGATGTGTGGATCAGGTGTTTGCCTTGAAGAATGTATGTGAGAAATACTTAGAATACAAATGGATTTGTCATGTAGCATTTATGGATCTGGAGAAAGGCATATGATAAGAGTGTGATAGAGATTGGTCAGGGAAGGTATTATAGAAATATATGGTGTGGGAGGAAAGTTGTTAGAGCAGTGAAAAGTTTTTATCGAGGAGTAAGGCATGTGTACGTGTAAGATAAGAGAGAGGAAAGTTGATTTGGTTTCTCAGTGAATGTAGGTTGCGGCAGGGGCTGTTGTTGTCTCCATGGTTGTTTAATTTGTTTATGGATGGGTTGTTAGGGAGGTAAATGCAAGAGTTTTGGAAAGAGGGGCAAGTATGAAGTCTGTTGGGGATGAGAGAGCTTGGGAAGTGAGTCAGTTGTTGTTCGCTGATGATACAGCGCTGGTGGCTGATTCATGTGAGAAACTGCAGAAGCTGGTGACTGAGTTTGGTAAAGTGTGTGGAAGAAGAAAGTTAAGAGTAAATGTGAATAAGAGCAAGGTTATTAGGTACAGTAGGGTTGAGGGTCAAGTCAATTGGGAGGTGAGTTTGAATGGAGAAAAACTGGAGGAAGTGAAGTGTTTTAGATATCTGGGAGTGGATCTGGCAGCGGATGGAACCATGGAAGCGGAAGTGGATCATAGGGTGGGGGAGGGGGCGAAAATTCTGGGAGCCTTGAAGAATGTGTGGAAGTCGAGAACATTATCTCGGAAAGCAAAAATGGGTATGTTTGAAGGAATAGTGGTTCCAACAATGTTGTATGGTTGCGAGGCGTGGGCTATGGTTGATAGAGTTGTGCGGCAGGAGGATGGTATGTGCTGGAATGAGATGTTTGAGGACAAATGTGTGGTGTGAGGCGGTTTGATCGAGAGAGTAACGTAAGGGTAAGAGCGATGTGTGGAAATAAAAAGGAGGCGTGGTTGAGAGAGCAGAAGAGGGTGTTTGGAAAGTGGTTTTGGGACTGGTGAGAGAATGATTTGATGGAAAAGATTGGGACCAAGAGGATATATGTGTCGGAGAGTGGAGGGATCGAGAGAAGAGGGAGACAAATTGGAGGTGGAAAGTTGGTGTGAAAAAGAATTTGTGTGATCGGCGCCTGAAACATGCTGGAGGGTGAAAGAGAGCAGGAATGGTGAATTGGTGGCGATGTGGGTTTAAAACCGGGGTTGTAGTGCTGTCGGTTGGATTGAATCAAGGCATGTGAAGGTCTGGTGGTTTAAACCATGGAATGCTGTGTTAGGTTTGTATCTTGCGTGTGTGGACGTATGTATAAACATTTGTTGT
>NW_027264388.1:0-9191 GCF_036320965.1 Panulirus ornatus | reverse complement strand
TTGGGTCACCAGGCCGGGAGGACATTACATTCAGGGTCGCAATGAAAATATTTGGGGAAACACTGCTATACGCTTAGGTCTATCAGGGATGTATGAGGGGCTGTTTTACATTATATATGATGAGGTTTAGAATGAACCTCCGGAAGGCTATTTACCATCACTTTTCTGCATTTTGTACATACTTGTACACAGTGAAATTATGCAGTAGTTATAATTCTACTTGGATATATGACTCTTGTGTGTACATTTTAAAGGATGTAGTGAACCTCAGTTGTCGTATGATGTGGTCATGAGGCTCCAGCTTCTTGCTGAGGCTTCCAATAGACTTCAGAGAAGCAGGTGATGGTAAGTTAGGTGTGAGTCCCAAAAATGCTGAACGTTTACAGTAAAAGTCGAGAGAGTCCTGAAGGAGAAATTTTTTGTGGTTAACTTTCTTACTTGCTACATGAAGTTTCTTGTTAAGTTTTGGATTATTCTTCGCATAAAATGTCACCCCCAGGTGGGTTCAAACCACAACTTTTCAGTTAAAAGTCGGGCGTGCTAACTAAGTGTGCCACGTAGACCAGGTAATACATCAGCTTGAGGTCGACTTTGTGAAAGATCCTTATGTTGTTGACAGTGTTATATAACATAAAAGATTGATGTGTAAGAAGAGGCGATGTAGCTCTTGTGTTCTCACGCAGTTTTGAACAATGACATAAGTGGTCCTTGAGGGTTTCACTCTGAGGAAATAGTCACAATATATTGGGATTCAAACTAGACAAGCGGGATCATTACATTATGCATTAAACATTACCTCTATATCCACAGTTCCAGCTACAGGTCCAACTGAAGCTCGGGTATTTCTAGGCCTCTGTAGCACAATAGATTACACATTCCGTTGTTAGCCTAAGTATACGTGATCTGAGCTCACCAACTGACGACCCTTGATTGTAAGAACATTTACCAGGAACCTCAACATCCACAAACGGGTGTCACACTATGAGTCACAGCACTCAGTACTCGGTATTGTGAGCAACACCACTCAGTACTCGGTATTGTGAGCAACACCACTCAGTACTCAGCATTGTGAGCAACACTATTCAGTACTCGGCAGAGCAATGTGTATTGTGTAGTTTATTTAAATGTCGAAACTTCTTTTCTTCTGAAAAGTTGCGCCGTTTATACAAGGGATTGATTCGTCCTTGTATGGAGTACTGCTCTCACATCTGGGATGGTTCTCTCTCTGCATACTTATTTGCCAGAGCTGAGTTGAAAGCGGTCCCAGTGTAACCTCCAAACTTGACACTATTGCCCTACACCACAGTGTTGGTTCCCTTTCTCTCTTTTATGAGAATTACTTTCGTTTCTATTCCCAAGAGCTGGTTGCTTTTGTACCCCCACCACTAGCCAGACCACTCAATACTCGTCAAGCTGCTGTGTCGCTTGATTACTATGTGGCTATCGACAAGTTAAGGTTGGGCCGTTGTGATAATCGCTTGTCTGGCCCACACAACTAAGGGTTTGGAACTCTCTACCTCCTCATGTCTTTCCCAATAAATATGGCCTGGCACATATTGAAAGACAGAGTTCTTACTTACTCCAAAATTCGCAATTACTTTCCCCTCTATTTTCTTTCTCTCTTTCATATTTCTCTCTATGCTACAATTAAGGCCCGGCCTTGATGTGGACATCTGTACGTGGTTGGAGCCTTCACCATACAGAGAGTAATACAAGGATAATACTCCTACTCAAACCTTCACATAAGTTATCTTGTCACCTCCTGTTGGCATTGTAATTCTTAGATATATTCATGATAGAGTCCAACAAATCTTTGGCCCCCAGTCCTCGGAATTATGGGGAGTTAAGAATCTTTGGGTTTCCACCTGACTACTGCCTATGAGAGGAACAGCTCAGACAGTAGTAGTACCGGCCTCTCCCACGGCCTTTCCTTAATGTGTACTGGAAACCTCATGAAGGTGTAGGGAGTAAACTGATAGATCATTTTAATCCTCATTAGCTTCCATAAAGTCTGGATACTTCAGCAGGCTCAAGAGGCACACTTATTCATGAAAGATGGTGGGAAGCTGAAAAAGAAGGTACACATATGACCACATCATAAGACTACATCTAAAGTTCAACAGACCCTTTATCGATAGGGACAAGAGTCAAACATCTATATTAACTTTTGATCACCCAAAGGCTTACTACAGTCAAGTAAAGAAGTATGGCCACACACAACAAGAGTATGCTAAGTGTATTCCAGATGTTCATTCTAAACCCCACCATCCAATCTACAGCACCTAATATCTACCTGACAGAACTCAGTCTATCGGAATACAGCTTACAAATTCTGAATTTGATTCTGAAATTCAGTTTACTTTCCTTGGCAAATTGATATTTTTCTTTCTCCCTTTTATCGACACTACTTCGGTTTTTTACTCCTGGGAGCTGCCTATTTTCGTAACTTCACCACTGGTAGGCCATGCAGTACTCAACAACCCACTATATTACATTACCACAATGTGCCTGTTGTTAACAAGAGAGGCAACCATTGATAAGTCCCCATCTTTCCCTCCATCTCTAAGTTACACATACTTAAGGGTCTGGTTTGGCTTCGGCCGGACACACGAGACTTCCTGTTGATAGGAACTTAACGTTTGTCAGTTAAACTGGTCAAGCCCAGTACTGGTCCCTTCCTTCTGTTCAGAAACCACTCGCAGCAGATCGTGTTTTCGATCAACGGATCTCTGGCTTATGGGCCCAGCCTCCAGCGCGCCATTCTGCTGCATCACTGGTTACATGAAACAGATTAATTAATCATTAACTGGAGAAGAGTTGGCAAAAATCATGAAATATTCCTATCATAATTACTTAATGACACTAGGGAAGTAAGAAGGATTACGGAAATACTGACAAACGTAAAATGGATGCTAATAAAACGTCCATATGTACTTGACACACGTTCGAGTTAGTCACGTGTAATACTGGTATTGGTACGCCAAGTGACCCAACGTGAACATGCAGCATGACGCTCGTCTCTCAGTACCCATGATGCCACATCTCAGGATTCAGTGGCCTACTGGAGAAGATTGAGATCTTATCTATTAGAAACAAAATAACTTTTTGCCTATATCTTACCCGTTATAGATGTGAAGATGACGCAATGATTTGAAGTAGTGCTTGTTCAGAGGATGTATTTTTTCATGGCCTTGAACGAAATGATCTCATTGTCAGGAAGCTGCATGACCTTCAACAGGGAAGTGCTGCCATTTCACCGTTCAAGTCCATGTAACTATACATATTTCCCATGAACATCGCTTGTTCCCCACCCTCCCCCCTTTTTTTAAAGTTAGCTCCCAATTATGTGTGTTCTGTCTGTGGCGTGAACGGTGAGCGAACAATATGATGTAGCGTACATAGTGTACTTTATATCTTTCCTTTGGGTCACCAGGCCGGGAGGACATTACATTCAGGGTCGCAATGAAAATATTTGGGGAAACACTGCTATACGCTTAGGTCTATCAGGGATGTATGAGGGGCTGTTTTACATTATATATGATGAGGTTTAGAATGAACCTCCGGAAGGCTATTTACCATCACTTTTCTGCATTTTGTACATACTTGTACACAGTGAAATTATGCAGTAGTTATAATTCTACTTGGATATATGACTCTTTTATGCGCATTTTAAAGGAAGTAGTGAACCTCAGTTGTCGTATGATGTGGTCATGAGGCTCCAGCTTCTTGCTGAGGCTTCCAATAGACTTCAGAGAAGCAGGTGATGGTAAGTTAGGTGTGAGTCCCAGAAATGCTGAACGTTTACAGTAAAAGTCGAGAGAGTCCTGGAGGAGAAATTTTTTGTGGTTAACTTTCTTACTTGCTACATGAAGTTTCTTGTTAAGTTTTGGATTATTCTTCGCATAAAATGTCACCCCCAGGTGGGTTCAAACCACAACTTTTCAGTTAAAAGTCGGGCGTGCTAACTAAGTGTGCCACTTAGATCAGGTAATACATCAGCTTGAGGTCGACTTTGTGAAAGATCCTTATGTTGTTGACAGTGTTATATAACATAAAAGATTGATGTGTAAGAAGAGGCGATGTAGCTCTTGTGTTCTCACGCAGTTTTGAACAATGACATAAGTGGTCCTTGAGGGTTTCACTCTGAGGAAATAGTCACAATATATTGGGATTCAAACTAGACAAGCGGGATCATTACATTATGCATTAAACATTACCTCTATATCCACAGTTCCAGCTACAGGTCCAACTGAAGCTCGGGTATTTCTAGGCCTCTGTAGCACAATAGATTACACATTCCGTTGTTAGCCTAAGTATACGTGATCTGAGCTCACCAACTGACGACCCTTGATTGTAAGAACATTTACCAGGAACCTCAACATCCACAAACGGGTGTCACACTATGAGTCACAGCACTCAGTACTCGGTATTGTGAGCAACACCACTCAGTACTCGGTATTGTGAGCAACACCACTCAGTACTCAGCATTGTGAGCAACACTATTCAGTACTCGGCAGAGCAATGTGTATTGTGTAGTTTATTTAAATGTCGAAACTTCTTTTCTTCTGAAAAGTTGCGCCGTTTATACAAGGGATTGATTCGTCCTTGTATGGAGTACTGCTCTCACATCTGGGATGGTTCTCTCTCTGCATACTTATTTGCCAGAGCTGAGTTGAAAGCGGTCCCAGTGTAACCTCCAAACTTGACACTATTGCCCTACACCACAGTGTTGATTCCCTTTCTCTCTTCTATGAGAATTACTTTCGTTTCTGTTCCCAAGAGCTGGTTGCTTTCGTACCCCCACCACTAGCCAGACCACTCAGTAGTCGTCAAGCTGCTGTGTCGCTTGATTACTATGTGGCTATCGACAAGTTAAGGTTGGGCCGTTGTGATAATCGCTTGTCTGGCCCACACAACTAAGGGTTTGGAACTCTCTACCTCCTCATGTCTTTCCCAATAAATATGGCCTGGCACATATTGAAAGACAGAGTTCTTACTTACTCCAAAATTCGCAATTACTTTCCCCTCTATTTTCTTTCTCTCTTTCATATTTCTCTCTATGCTACAATTAAGGCCCGGCCTTGATGTGGACATCTGTACGTGGTTGGAGCCTTCACCATACAGAGAGTAATACAAGGATAATACTCCTACTCAAACCTTCACATAAGTTATCTTGTCACCTCCTGTTGGCATTGTAATTCTTAGATATATTCATGATAGAGTCCAACAAATCTTTGGCCCCCAGTCCTCGGAATTATGGGGAGTTAAGAATCTTTGGGTTTCCACCTGACTACTGCCTATGAGAGGAACAGCTCAGACAGTAGTAGTACCGGCCTCTCCCACGGCCTTTCCTTAATGTGTACTGGAAACCTCATGAAGGTGTAGGGAGTAAACTGATAGATCATTTTAATCCTCATTAGCTTCCATAAAGTCTGGATACTTCAGCAGGCTCAAGAGGCACACTTATTCATGAAAGATGGTGGGAAGCTGAAAAAGAAGGTACACATATGACCACATCATAAGACTACATCTAAAGTTCAACAGACCCTTTATCGATAGGGACAAGAGTCAAACATCTATATTAACTTTTGATCACCCAAAGGCTTACTACAGTCAAGTAAAGAAGTATGGCCACACACAACAAGAGTATGCTAAGTGTATTCCAGATGTTCATTCTAAACCCCACCATCCAATCTACAGCACCTAATATCTACCTGACAGAACTCAGTCTATCGGAATACAGCTTACAAATTCTGAATTTGATTCTGAAATTCAGTTTACTTTCCTTGGCAAATTGATATTTTTCTTTCTCCCTTTTATCGACACTACTTCGGTTTTTTACTCCTGGGAGCTGCCTATTTTCGTAACTTCACCACTGGTAGGCCATGCAGTACTCAACAACCCACTATATTACATTACCACAATGTGCCTGTTGTTAACAAGAGAGGCAACCATTGATAAGTCCCCATCTTTCCCTCCATCTCTAAGTTACACATACTTAAGGGTCTGGTTTGGCTTCGGCCGGACACACGAGACTTCCTGTTGATAGGAACTTAACGTTTGTCAGTTAAACTGGTCAAGCCCAGTACTGGTCCCTTCCTTCTGTTCAGAAACCACTCGCAGCAGATCGTGTTTTCGATCAACGGATCTCTGGCTTATGGGCCCAGCCTCCAGCGCGCCATTCTGCTGCATCACTGGTTACATGAAACAGATTAATTAATCATTAACTGGAGAAGAGTTGGCAAAAATCATGAAATATTCCTATCATAATTACTTAATGACACTAGGGAAGTAAGAAGGATTACGGAAATACTGACAAACGTAAAATGGATGCTAATAAAACGTCCATATGTACTTGACACACGTTCGAGTTAGTCACGTGTAATACTGGTATTGGTACGCCAAGTGACCCAACGTGAACATGCAGCATGACGCTCGTCTCTCAGTACCCATGATGCCACATCTCAGGATTCAGTGGCCTACTGGAGAAGATTGAGATCTTATCTATTAGAAACAAAATAACTTTTTGCCTATATCTTACCCGTTATAGATGTGAAGATGACGCAATGATTTGAAGTAGTGCTTGTTCAGAGGATGTATTTTTTCATGGCCTTGAACGAAATGATCTCATTGTCAGGAAGCTGCATGACCTTCAACAGGGAAGTGCTGCCATTTCACCGTTCAAGTCCATGTAACTATACATATTTCCCATGAACATCGCTTGTTCCCCACCCTCCCCCCTTTTTTTAAAGTTAGCTCCCAATTATGTGTGTTCTGTCTGTGGCGTGAACGGTGAGCGAACAATATGATGTAGCGTACATAGTGTACTTTATATCTTTCCTTTGGGTCACCAGGCCGGGAGGACATTACATTCAGGGTCGCAATGAAAATATTTGGGGAAACACTGCTATACGCTTAGGTCTATCAGGGATGTATGAGGGGCTGTTTTACATTATATATGATGAGGTTTAGAATGAACCTCCGGAAGGCTATTTACCATCACTTTTCTGCATTTTGTACATACTTGTACACAGTGAAATTATGCAGTAGTTATAATTCTACTTGGATATATGACTCTTTTATGCGCATTTTAAAGGAAGTAGTGAACCTCAGTTGTCGTATGATGTGGTCATGAGGCTCCAGCTTCTTGCTGAGGCTTCCAATAGACTTCAGAGAAGCAGGTGATGGTAAGTTAGGTGTGAGTCCCAAAAATGCTGAACGTTTACAGTAAAAGTCGAGAGAGTCCTGGAGGAGAAATTTTTTGTGGTTAACTTTCTTACTTGCTACATGAAGTTTCTTGTTAAGTTTTGGATTATTCTTCGCATAAAATGTCACCCCCAGGTGGGTTCAAACCACAACTTTTCAGTTAAAAGTCGGGCGTGCTAACTAAGTGTGCCACTTAGATCAGGTAATACATCAGCTTGAGGTCGACTTTGTGAAAGATCCTTATGTTGTTGACAGTGTTATATAACATAAAAGATTGATGTGTAAGAAGAGGCGATGTAGCTCTTGTGTTCTCACGCAGTTTTGAACAATGACATAAGTGGTCCTTGAGGGTTTCACTCTGAGGAAATAGTCACAATATATTGGGATTCAAACTAGACAAGCGGGATCATTACATTATGCATTAAACATTACCTCTATATCCACAGTTCCAGCTACAGGTCCAACTGAAGCTCGGGTATTTCTAGGCCTCTGTAGCACAATAGATTACACATTCCGTTGTTAGCCTAAGTATACGTGATCTGAGCTCACCAACTGACGACCCTTGATTGTAAGAACATTTACCAGGAACCTCAACATCCACAAACGGGTGTCACACTATGAGTCACAGCACTCAGTACTCGGTATTGTGAGCAACACCACTCAGTACTCGGTATTGTGAGCAACACCACTCAGTACTCAGCATTGTGAGCAACACTATTCAGTACTCGGCAGAGCAATGTGTATTGTGTAGTTTATTTAAATGTCGAAACTTCTTTTCTTCTGAAAGTTGCGCCGTTTATACAAGGGATTGATTCGTCCTTGTATGGAGTACTGCTCTCACATCTGGGATGGTTCTCTCTCTGCATACTTATTTGCCAGAGCTGAGTTGAAAGCGGTCCCAGTGTAACCTCCAAACTTGACACTATTGCCCTACACCACAGTGTTGATTCCCTTTCTCTCTTCTATGAGAATTACTTTCGTTTCTGTTCCCAAGAGCTGGTTGCTTTCGTACCCCCACCACTAGCCAGACCACTCAGTAGTCGTCAAGCTGCTGTGTCGCTTGATTACTATGTGGCTATCGACAAGTTAAGGTTGGGCCGTTGTGATAATCGCTTGTCTGGCCCACACAACTAAGGGTTTGGAACTCTCTACCTCCTCATGTCTTTCCCAATAAATATGGCCTGGCACATATTGAAAGACAGAGTTCTTACTTACTCCAAAATTCGCAATTACTTTCCCCTCTATTTTCTTTCTCTCTTTCATATTTCTCTCTATGCTACAATTAAGGCCCGGCCTTGATGTGGACATCTGTACGTGGTTGGAGCCTTCACCATACAGAGAGTAATACAAGGATAATACTCCTACTCAAACCTTCACATAAGTTATCTTGTCACCTCCTGTTGGCATTGTAATTCTTAGATATATTCATGATAGAGTCCAACAAATCTTTGGCCCCCAGTCCTCGGAATTATGGGGAGTTAAGAATCTTTGGGTTTCCACCTGACTACTGCCTATGAGAGGAACAGCTCAGACAGTAGTAGTACCGGCCTCTCCCACGGCCTTTCCTTAATGTGTACTGGAAACCTCATGAAGGTGTAGGGAGTAAACTGATAGATCATTTTAATCCTCATTAGCTTCCATAAAGTCTGGATACTTCAGCAGGCTCAAGAGGCACACTTATTCATGAAAGATGGTGGGAAGCTGAAAAAGAAGGTACACATATGACCACATCATAAGACTACATCTAAAGTTCAACAGACCCTTTATCGATAGGGACAAGAGTCAAACATCTATATTAACTTTTGATCACCCAAAGGCTTACTACAGTCAAGTAAAGAAGTATGGCCACACACAACAAGAGTATGCTAAGTGTATTCCAGATGTTCATTCTAAACCCCACCATCCAATCTACAGCACCTAATATCTACCTGACAGAACTCAGTCTATCGGAAAACAGCTTATAAATTCTGAATTTGATTCTGAAA
>NW_027264387.1:0-15548 GCF_036320965.1 Panulirus ornatus | reverse complement strand
GTCCACGTGGAAAATGAAACAAGAAAAGTTCGTGTTTCATTTTCCCCGTGGACTCAGGAATATTTTTTTTTTTTTTTTTTTTTTTTTTTTTTTCGAAAAGAAGGAACAGAGTGGGGGCCAGGTGAGGATATTCCACAAAGGCCCAGTCCTCTGTTCTTAACGCTACCTCGCTGATGCGGGAAATGGCGGATAGTTTAAAAAAAAAAAAAAAAAAAAAAAATATATATGTATATATATATATATATATATATATATATTTTTTTTTTTAAACTATCCGCCATTTCCCGCATTAGCGAGGTAGCGTTAAGAACAGAGGACTGGGCCTTTGTGAAATATCCTCACCTGGCCCCCCCCTCTGTTCCTTCTTTTCGAAAAAAAAAAAAAAAAAAAAAAAAAAAAAAATTAAAAAAAAAAAAAAAAATTATTCCTGAGTCCACGGGGAAAATGAAACACGAACTTTTCTTGTTTCATTTTCCACGTGGACTCAGGAATATCTGGATCACGAGGCAAGTTGTTAGAAGCAGTGAAGTTTTTATCGAGGATATAAGGCTTGTGTACGTGTAGGAAGAGAGGAAAGTGATTGGTTCTCAGTGAATGTAGGTTTGCGGCGGGGGTGTGTGATATCTCCATGGTTGTTTAATTTGTTTATGGATGGGGTTGTTAGGGAGGTGAATGCAAGAGTTTTGGAAAGAGGGGCAAGTATGAAGTCTGTTGGGGAGAAGAGAGCTTGGGAAGTGAGTCAGTTGTTGTTCGCTGATGATACAGCGCTGTTGGCTGATTCATGTGAGAAACTGCAGAAGCTGGTGACTGAGTTTGGTAAAGTGTGTGAAAGAAGAAAGTTAAGAGTAAATGTGAATAAGAGCAAGGTAATTAGGTACAGTCGGGTAGAGCGTCAAGTCAATTGGGAGGTAAGTTTGAATGGAGCAAAACTGGAGGAAGTAAAGTGTTTTAGATATCTGGGAGTGGATCTGGCAGCGGATGGAACCATGGAAGCGGAAGTGGATCATAGGGTGGGGGAGGGGGCGAAAATCCTGGGAGCCTTGAAGAATGTGTAGAAGTCGAGAACATTATGTCGGAAAGCAAAAATGGGTATGTTTGAAGGAATAGTGGTTCCAACAATGTTGTATGGTTGCGAGACGTGGGCTATGGATAGAGTTGTGCGCAGGAGGGTGGATGCGCTGGAAATGAGATGTTTGAGGACAATATGTGGTGTGAGGTGGTTTGATCGAGCAAGTAACGTAAGGGTAAGAGAGATGTGTGGAAATAAAAAGAGCGTGGATGAGAAAGCAGAAGAAGGTGTTTTGAAATGGTTTGGGCACATGGAGAGAATGAGTTAGGAAAGATTGACCAAGAGGATATATGTGTCGGAGGTGGAGGGAACGAGAAGTGGGAGACCAAATTGGAGGTGGAAAGATGGAGTGAAAAAGATTTTGTGTGATCGGGGCCTGAACATGCAGGAGGGTGAAAGGAGGGCAAGGAATAGAGTGAATTGGGTCGATGTGGGTATACCCGGGTTGACGTGCTTTTCATGGATTGAATCAGTGCAAGTGAAGCGTCTGGGGTTAAACCATGGAAAGCTGTGTAGGTATGTATATTTGGGGTGTGTGGACGTATGTATATTTCAGTGTGTGGGAGTGGGTTGAGCCATTTCTTTCGTCTGTTTCTTGTGCTAAACCCCGCAAACGCGTGAGACAGCGACAAAAAAAAAAAAAAAAAATATATATATATATATATATATTATTATTATATATATATATATATATATATATATATAATATATAAAATTATATAAATATATATATATATATTTTATAAATGGATGGGGCCCTTCTTTTTTTGTTTTCTAGCGCTACCTCTGTGACTAAGGAAACAGCGATTAAGGAAATAAATAATAAGCATATTAACCCTTAGCTTGATTCACGTATCCATTTTATCGTTGAACCCAAAGGGTAGATGAAGCGCTGTATTAACTTTGTACCCACTCACTGCTACCAGGATAAAAGCTATGGGCCGGTTGAAACCCTGAATTTTTCACGGCCAGGAATGCTAACCCACCAAGGGATTCATAGGCTTTAAAAAGTGTAAGATAAAATATCCCTCACCTGTATTGACTGCCCTGCACCACACGGTAACTGCTAAGGCTTTGATTCCCGTCTGTTTGTCTAGATCAATATAACTCTTGAGTGTCTTTTTTTTTTTTTTTTTTGTCATAAAACCTTTTAGTGTGGAAACTGCCCGATGAACTCCCTAATGGCCATTTTCCTTGTCAACCCTCAAGAGATGGGGTACTTCTCCCATGTTTCTGAAGGGTTGTATAAACCCTGAAAAGAAAATACCGAAAACTCAGATATTAATATTGTTACAAAACGCGATACTTATTCGGGCAAGGTCGCCACTGACATATATATGTTACAGATACAAATACTGATTCTTACTCTGCAAGGGACTTTAAGATTTGTTTTTTGTACAACCTCAGGATAACTCTATCTAAGGGTTATGGATTAGATTAAAGGGACCAGCATTGCATTAAATATCTTTAATGAAAGAATAAAATGTACAAGGGGGAAACACTAAATCAGGGATGATCCCCATTGACTTTAATATTGAACATGAGTTAACATTGAACATGATTTAAAATTAAACATGATTTACATTTGTACATGACTAAAATTTGTACATGGGGGTTATCTTTCAATAAGTTTTTGACCAGGAGATCTCTTTCCTTTATGACGTTCTGCCATAAAATTACACTTTGATAATTAAAAGGGGCTTACAGGCTTACAGAAACATTACTCACGTACGGGTTTAAAGGCTTACAGCAGGGGGGACCACTTACCTCGCTGGGCTAGAGAGAGAGAGATCTCAGCGGTGTCATGGGTTTTTAAATTACAAAGACCAGTCCCGCCCGCTAGCTATAACACCACCTTAAATTGTGAGGGGACAAGAGCACTTGTGATTGGTTGGGGAAAATTCAGCGTCCACATCGGGGCAGCTCATACTCTCTTTTTAAACCCTGCAGCGATAAACAGTCCCGTACGGTGGGAAATACCCGTAACTGATTGAAAAACTAAAGGGACAAATGCCCAAACTGGCTTCAAGATTAATTTTTTTAAGCCTAATGTTTGGGGTGGGAAAGAGAAGCTCCGACCATTCTCAGAGGAAGACATATCTATACACAAGGTCACACACAACGTTTTTATACACGAACATTTGGGTAAAACACGCAAAAAGTTTTGTAACAATATACGTTACATATATATAATTTTATATTTATATATATATATATTTTATTTTATATAATATATATATAATATAATATATATATATATATATATTAATATATATAATTCCTATGAGCCACGGGGAAAATGAATCACGAAACTTCCCAATGCACTTTCGTGTAATAATCACATCACAGGGAAAAAAGGGAGAGAAATATAACATCAGTTGATATACATTGAAAGAGACGAAGCTTAGGACGCCATTTGGTGACATGTGATTGTCCAAACATAAAAACGAGCGTTCATAAACCTATCTTTTACAAATCTTATCAACAATAAAGTTATCTAATTGATACACCATCACAAATATTAAACATAATTCTTGGGTATTTAACAATAGAAGATTCAATGATATTTCTCTTGGTGATTGAGTTATCGAGTTGATAACTGAGATGGCGTTACTCGATAAATTTACAATGATCAATTATCAACATGTTTAAAAAAGCTTTGGGGGATTCTTCTCCGTTCTTATACTATATTTATTTGCTTATGTCTAACAGAAAGACCCTTTAAACCAGTCTGACCTACAAAAATTTATCACAGTTTTCCACAAGGGACTTTAAATTTGCAACCAAGAGAATTTCGGTAAATTTTCCCTGTTTAAAGATATTCTATATTAAGATATACGTTTTTTTTCTCTCTTGAAATGCAAAAGCCGCGCAAAGAAATGGGGCCCCCCCCCAGCCAGGGGCACAAAAGGAAGCCCAAAGCCCAACAAAAACGAAGGCCCAAAAAGCGCAAAAACAAAAACCCCGGGGAAGAAGCCAAAGCGGGCAATAAGCCTCCCGAAGGGCCACCCAGGAGCCGCGTAAAGCGAAAAGAGAGAACCGAAGGGGAAGGTTGCGGCCAAAACGACCCCCCTAAAAAAAAAAAAAAAAAAAAAAAAAAAAAAAAAAAAAAAAAAAAAAAAAAAAAAAAAAAAAAAAAAAAAAAAAAAAAAAAAAAAAAAAAAAAAAAAAAAAAAAAAAAAAAAAAAAAAAAAAAAAAAAAAAAAAAAAAAAAAAAAAAAAAAAAAAAAAAAAAAAAAAAAAAAAAAAAAAAAAAAAAAAAAAAAAAAAATGGCCCTAAAGTTTTAAAAAAAGGGGGTTTTTTATTTTCCTTTTTAGGGAAGGTATCAATTCTAACGAAAAAGGTAATTGTCCCCTAAACAAAAAAAAAATTTATTTAAACTATTACTTTTTTTTTTTTATTTTTTTTTTTTATTGGGTTATTCTAAAATTTTTTTTTTTACTTTTTGAAAAAAAAATTTAAAAAAATTTTAAATTTAAAATGTTTGTTTTTGTTTTTTCCCGCATCATTTTTCTCAACCATTGAAGATTTTAAACAGACTGGAAAATTAAATTATTTTTTCAAATAAATTTCAAATGAAAATTGGGGATAAAAGCTTGTTTTTAATTTATAATTATTTAATGCCCAGAAATTTTGTCAAAGGAACCCCTCTTTTATTCAATAATCTTTTATAATTTTTAAAAAAAATCTAAAAAATTTGAACCTTTTGAATTTTTTGGTTTGATGATTTTTTGTTTTCCAAAAGTTTTTAAAATTTTTATTTAACTTTTATACCTTATAATTTTTAAAAATTAAAATTGGAGAATTTTTTGTAAATTGAAAAAAAACCCTTTAATTTCTTACAAAACCCCAAATTTTCTTATATATTTTCCGTTAAAATAAGATTTTTTCAACATTTTAGTTTTAGGGTGTCTTTTAACCCCCAGATTTAGTATTTTAAAATTTTCTTTATCAATTAAAAAGATTTTTTGTAAATTTTAAATTAAAAAGAAAAACAGTTTTAGCCCAAATATTCCCCCAAAATTTTTGTTGTTCTATTTAATTATTTTCACCCTCCCAGTCATATTTTTTAAATTTAAAGGGTTCCCTTTTAGAAAAAAATCTATAAAAAAATTCAATATATATATATATATATATATATTATATATATATATAATATATATATATTGTATAAATGGATGGGCCGTTCTTTTTCTGTTTTCTAGCGCTACCTCTGTGACTAAGGAAACAGCGATTAAGTATAATAAATACATAATGCATATTAACCTTAGCTTGATTCACGTATCCATTTTATCGTTGAACCCAAAGGGGTAGATGAAGCGCTGTATTAACTTTGTACCGACTGCTGCTACCAGGAATCAAAGCTATGGGCCCTGGTTGAACCGTGAATGTGTCACGGCCAGGAATGCTAACCGCTACACCAAGGGATTTCATAGGCTTAACAAAGTGTAAGATAAGATATCCCTCACCTGTATTGACTGCCAGTGCACCAACACGGTAACTGCTAGGCTCGCTTCTGATCTGTTTGTCTAGATCAATATAACTCTTGAGTGTCTTGTCATAATCTTGTAGTGTTGGAATGCTGCTGATGAACTCCCTAATGGCCATCTCCTTGTCAACCCTCCAGAGATGGTGGTACTTCTCCCATGTGCTGAAGGTGTTGTATAACTCCTGAAATGAGATACCGAAAACTCAGATATTAATATTGTTACGAACTCGATACTTATTCGGGCAAGGTCGCCACTGACATATATATGTTACAGATACTATACTGATTCTTATCTCTGCAAGGACGTTAGATTTGTTATGTTGTACAACTCAGGATAACTCTATCTAAACGTTATGGGATTAGATTAAAGACCAGCATTGCATTAAATATACTTATAATGAAAGAATTCAAATGTACAAGGTGAACACATAAATCAGGGATGATTCATTGACGTTAATATTGAACATGAGTTTAACATTGAACATGATTTAAAATTAAACATGAGTTAACATTTGTACATGAGCTAACATTTGTACATGAGTTATCATTCCAGATAAGATTTTGAGCCAGGAGATCTCTTTCCTTTATGACAGTTCTGCCATAAAATTACACTTTGATAATTATAATGGGCTTACAGGCTTACAGCACATTACTCACGTAACGGGCTTAAAGGCTTACAGCAGGGGGGACCACTTACCTCGCTGGGCTAGAGAGAGAGAGATCTCAGCGGGTGTCATGGGTATTTATTACAAAGACGAGTCTCCGCCCTGCTAGCTATAACACCACCCTTGATTGGGTATGGGACTAAGAGCACTTGTGATTGATTGGGGTATTCTAGCGTCGCACATCCTGGGCAGCTCATACTCTTCTTGTTTAAACCTGCAGCGATGACATGTCCCGTACGGTGGGGAAATACTCCGTAACTGATTGACAACTCAAGGACAAATGACCATCTGGCTTCAAGATTAAATCATTAAGCCTAATGCTTGGTGGGAAGAGAAGCTCCGAGCCATTCTCAGAGGAAGACATATCTATACACAAGGTCACACACACGTTATATACACGAACATTTGGGTACACACGCACATGTTTGTAACAATATACGTACATATATATATATATATATATATATATATATATATATATATATATATATATATATATATATATATATATATATATATATATATATATATATATATATATATATTCCTATGAGTCCACGGGGAAAATGAATCACGAAAACTTCCCAAGTGCACTTTCGTGTAATAATCACATCATCAGGGGAGACATAAGAGAGAAATATAACAGTCAGTTGATATACATTGAAGAGACGAAGCTAGGACGCCATTTGGTGAACATGTGATTGTCCAAAACATACAACGAGCGTTCATAAACCTATCATTTTACAAATCTTATCAACAATAAAGTTATCTAATTTGTATACACCATCACTAATATTAAGATCATAATTCTTTGGGTATTTAACAATAGAAGATTCAATGATATTTCTCTTGGTGATAGAGTTAGAGTTGATAACTGAGATGGCGTTACTCGAGTCAATACAATGATCATAGTTATCAACATGATTAAACAAGGCATTTGATTCTTCTCCCGTTCTTATACTATATTTATGTTGCTTAAGTCTAACAGAAAGATCCTTACCAGTCTGACCTACATAAAATTTATCACAGTTTCCACAAGGGACTTTATAGATGCAACCAAGAGAATTTCTGGTGAATTCCTGATTAAGATATTCTATATTAAGATATACGTTTCTTCTCTCTTGAAATGCGAAAAGCCTCCTCGAATTTCAAGAAAGAAGAAACGTGCCTTTCAAATGGCAATACCGACACACTGGAAGAACCGGATTTTGGACTATTGCAATGATGAATTAAGGAAAGAACGCAATAGGCTACAAGTGTCACTAAATCGTAAGTTGGACCATCTTATTGAAAACAGCGACTGGACCAAGAACACAAACCCATCTTTTGTGGTAAACCTGTCTAATGAACAACTAGATAAAGATTCCTTGTGTGCATTAGGCTATGGTTTAAGTTTTGTATGCTCTGACAGAGAAGCCAGCTGTGTTGATGTCACAAAGTCTTTTTGTAATTTAGAAAAATACAGTAATTTAAGTAATGATGATATCAATATCTGTAAGGGTTTAGTGTATGCCAGTTTTGTCAAAACCAGTGGAAGCTAATTGCCCTAAAAGATTCAGAAGAGCTATTAATACCTTAAAAAAAGACAAGGATATACATATTACAAAAGCAGACAAGGCTAACACTGTTGTGATTTTAGACAAAAGTAACTATTTATCTAAAATGAATGATATTCTAAATGATAACACAACATATTCTAAACTTAGTAAAAATCCCTTAGAAGCAGTTAAGTCTCACTTCAATAAAGAAATGAAGTTGTTGTTGAAAGGTAACATTTCTCTTATCAAATGTTTGTCATCTTTGTCCCCTTCATTGCCATATATGTATGGACTTATCAACACATATAAACAGAATTTTCCAGCAAGACCTATAGTGACTTCAGTAGGCTCCATCACATATAGATTGTCAAAATGGTTAGTTGCTTTATTAAGCCCTTTAGTGGGTAAGGTATCAAATTCTAATATCATGAACAAGGTAGATTTAGTCAACAAGCTAAACAATATCAATGTTAATTTGATTTCAAACTAGTTAGCTTTGATGTTTCCTCACTTTTCTCTAAAGTTCCAGTTGATGACCTTTTAGAATATCCATTTGATGCGTTGGATGATATTCAATTACCTGTTTCAAAGTCTAATTTCATGGAACTGATAAAATTGTGTATAAAAGATTTTGTATTTCAATTTAATGGAGATTATTATGCTCAAAAATTTGATATGGCAAAGGGTAACCCTCTTTCACCTGTACTAAGTAATCTTTATATGGAATTTTTAGAAACAAAATTACTAAAGAATATCTTACCTTCTAATGCAATTTGGTTTAGGTATGTAGATGATGTTCTTTGTGTTTGGCCAACAAATGAAAATTTACAGATATTTCTTCCCTTACTTAACAATTTAGTACCTTCCATCAAATTTACCGTAGAAAATGAAAATAATGGTATGTTACAATTTTTAGATTGAATGATCCATAGACAAGGAAACAAGTTTAAGCTTAGCATATACAGAAAACCCACCAATGTATGCTCATATATCCATTATTACTCGTCTCAACATGACAGAGTTAAATTATCAACATTTCAATCTATGTTCCTTAGGGCATTACGTATTTGAAGTCCAGAGTTTATTGATGATGAGTTTGAGAAGATATATTCTATTGGATCTAAGTTAAATTACCCTAGATCTTTCATTGATAAATCCTTTAAGTTAGCAAAGAAATCATTTTATAGATTTGAGCCCAAACCTCCCATTGACACCAAGAATCTTTTAGTTCTCCCTTTTAATAATAATTTCACTTTCCTTCCCATGCTGCTTATATCCTTTAATGTAAATGTTGCCTTTAGAAACAATAATACTATAAAGAATATCTTAATCAGGAATTCACCAGAAAATTCTCTTTGTTCCATCTATAAAGTGCCTTGTGGAAACTGATAAATTTTATGTTGGTCAGACTGGTGAGGATCTTTCTGTTAGACTTAAGCAACATAAATATAGTACAAGAACGAGACAAGAATCAAATACCTCGTTTAATCATTGTAATGACTGGAGTAACGCCATCTCAGTTATTAACTCTAACTCTATTGCCAAGAGAAATATCTTTGAATCTTCTCTTATTAAATAAACACACGACTTATAATCTTAATAATAGTGATGGCCTATACAAATTAGATAACTTTATTGTTGATAAGATTTGTAAAATGGTAGGTTTATAAACGCTCGTTGTATATTTTGGACAATCACATGTTTAAAAAATGGCGTCCTAGCTTCGTCTCTTCAATGTATATCAACTGACTGTTATATTTCTCTCTTATGTCTCCCCTGATGATGTGATTATTACACGAAATTGCACTTGGGAATTTTTCGTGATTAATTTTCCTCGAGGACTCATAGGAATATCTTGTCCACCGCAAAATTGTGATCCTTTCCAATATATATATATATATATATATATATATATATATATATATATATATATATATATATATATATATATATATATGTATATATATATATATATATATATATATATATATATATATATATATATATATATATATATATATATATATATATATATATATATATATATATATGTATATATAAATATATTTGTTTATTTATTTATTTTGCTTTGTCGCTGTCTCCCGCGTTAGCGAGGTAGCGCAAGGAAACAGACGAAAGAATGCCCCAACCCGGCCACATACACATGTATATACATACATGTCCCCCCATATACAATATATATACCTATACATCTCAATGTACACATATATATACACACACATACATATACATATATACACATGTCCATAATTCATAATGTCTGCCTTTATTTGTTCCCATCGCCACCTTGCCACATATGGAATAACAACCCCCCCCCCTCATGTGTGCGAGGTAGCGCTAGGAAAAACACCAAAGGCCCCATTCGTTCACACTCAGTCTCTAGCTGTCATGTAATAATGCACCGAACCCACAGCTCCCTTTCCACATCCAGGCCCCACACACTTTGGTTTACCCCAGACGCTTCACATGCCCTGGTTCAATCGATTGACAGCACGACGACCCCGGTATACCACATCGTTCCAATTCACTCTATTCCTTGCACGCATTTCACCCTCCTGCATGTTCAGGCCCCGATCACTCAAAATCTTTTGCACTCCAACTTTCCACCTCCAATTTGGTCTCCCACTTCTCCTCGTTCCCTCCACTTCTGACACATATATCCTCTTGGTCAATCTTTCCCCACTCATTCTCTCCATGTGACCAAACCATTTCAAAACACCCTCTTCTGCTCTCTCAACCACACTCTTTTCATTTTTCACACATCTCTCTCACCCTTACATTACTTACTCGATCAAACCACCTCACACCATATATTGTCCTCAAACATCTCATTTCCAGCACATCCATCCTCCTGCGCACAACTCTATCCATAGCCCACGCCTCGCAACCATACAACATTGTTGGAACCACTATTCCTTCAAACATACCCATCTTTGCTTTCCGAGATAATGTTCTCGACTTCCACACATTCTTCAAGGCTCACAAATTTTCGCCCCCTCCCCCACCATATGATTCACTTCCGCTTCCATGGTTCCATCCGCTGCCAGATCCACTCCCAGATATCTAAAACACTTCACTTCCTCCAGTTTTTCTCCATTCAGACTTACCTCCCAATTGACTTGACCCTCAACCCTACTGTACCTAATAACCTTGCTCTTATTCACATTTACTCTTAACTTTCTTCTTTCACACACTTTACCAAACTCAGTCACCAGCTTCTGCAGTTTCTCACATGAATCAGCCACCAGCGCTGTATCATCAGCGAACAACAACTGACTCACTTCCCAAGCTCTCTCATCCACAACAGACTGCATACTTGCCCCTCTTTCCAAAACTCTTGCAATCACCTCCGTAACAACCTCATCCATAACCAAATTAAACAACCATGGAGACATCACACACCCCTGCCGCAAACCTACATTCACTGAGAACCAATCACTTTCCTCTCTTCCTACACGTACACATGCCTTACATCCTCGACAAAAACTTTTCACAGCTTCTGACAACTTGCCTCCCACACCATATGTTCTTAATACCTTCCACAGAGCATCTCTATCAACTCTATCATATGCCTTCTCCAGATCCATAAATACTACATACAAATCCATTTCTTTTTCTAAGTATTTCTCGCATATATTCTTCAAAGCAAACACATGATCCACACATCCTCTACCACTTCTGAAACCACACTGCTCTTCCCCAATCTGATGCTCTGTACATGCCTTCACCCTCTCAATCAATACCCTCTCATATAATTTACCAGGAATACTCAACAAACTTATACCTCTGTAATTTGAGCACTTTCTCTTATCCCCTTTGCCTTTGTACAATGGCACCATGCAAGCATTCCGCCAATCCTCAGGCACCTCAACATGAGTCATACATACATTAAATAAGCTTACCAACCAGTCAACAATACAGTCACCCTCTTTTTTGATGAATTCCACTGCAATGCCATCCAAACCTGCTGCTTTGCCGGCTTTCATCTTCCGTAAAGCTTTTACTACCTCTTCTCTATTTACCAAATCATTTTCCCCAACCCTCTCACTTTGCACACCACCTCGACCAAGACATCCCATATCTGCCACTCTATCATCAAACACATTCAACAAACCTTCAAAACATTCACTCCATCTCCTTCTCACATCACCACTACTTGTTATCACCTCCCCATTTGCCCCCTTCACTGAAGTTCCTATTTGCTCCCTTGTCTTACGCACTTTATCTACCTCCTTCCAAAACGTCTTTTTATTCTCCCTGAAATTTAATGATACTCTCTCGCCCCAACTCTCATTTGCCCTCTTTTTCACCTCTTGCACATTTCTCTTGACCTCCTGCCTCTTTTTTTTATACCTCTCCACTGATTTCCATTTTTTCCCTGCAAAAATCGTTCAAATGCCTCTCTCTTCTCTTTCACTAATAATCTTACTTCTTCATCCCACCACTCACTACCTTTTCTAATCAACCCACCTCCCACGCTTCTCATGCCACAAGCATCTTTTCCGCAAGCCATCACTGCTTCCCTAAATACATCCCATTCCTCCCCCACTCTCCTTACCTCCTTTGTTCTCACCTTTTTCCATTCTGTACTCAGTCTCTCCTGGTACTTCCTCATAGAAGTCTCCTTCCCAAGCTCACTTACTCTCACCACTCTCTTCAGCCCCAACATTCTCTCTTCTTTTCTGAAAACCCCAACAAATCTTCACCTTTACTTCCACAAGATAATGATCAGACATCCCTCCAGTTGCACCTCTCAGCACATTAACATCCAAAAGTCTCTCTTTCGTGCGTCTATCAATTAACACGTAATCCAATAACGCTCTCTGGCCATCTCTCCTACTTACATACGTATAATTATGTATATCTCTCTTTTTAAACCAGGTATTCCCAATCACCAGTCCTTTTTCAGCACATAAATCTACAAGCTATTCACCATTTACATTAACAGCACTGAACACTCCATATATACCAATTATTCCCTCAACTGCCACATTACTCACCTTTGCATTCAAATCACCCATTACTATATCATGGTCTTTGGCATCAAAACCACTAACACTCATTCAGCTGCTCCCAAAACACTTGCCTCTAATGATCTTTCTTCTCATGCCCAGGTGCATATGCACCAATAATCACCCATCTCTCTCCATCAACTTTCAGTTTTACCCTATATGAATCTAGAACTTAGTTTCTTACACTCTATCACATACTCCCACAACTCCTGATTCAGGAGTAGTGCTACTCCTTACCTTGCTCTTGTCCTCTCACTAACCCCTGACTTTACTCCCAAAACCTTCCCAAACCACTCTTCCCCTTTACCCTTTAGCTTCGTTTCACTCAGAGCCAAAACATCCAAGTTCCTTTCCTCAAACATACTACCTATCTCTCCTTTTTTCTCATCTTGGTTACATCCACACACATTTAGACACCCCAATCTGAGCCTTCGAGGAGGATGAGCACTCCTTGCGTGACTCCTTCTTCTGTTTCCCCATTTAGAAAGTTAAAATACAAGGAGATGAGGGTTTCTGGCCCCCCGCTCCCGTCCCCTTTAGTAGCCTTCTACGACACGTGAGGAATGCGTGGGAAGTATTCTTAATTCCCTATCCCCAGGGATAGGTGATTAAGAATAAAATACATATATATATATATATATATATATATATATATATATATATATATATATATATATATATATATATATATATGTATATATATATATATATATATATATATATATATATATATATATATATATATATATATTATATATTATTTATTTTTATTATTTGCTTTCTCGCTGTCTCCCGCGTTTGCGAGGTAGCGCAAGGAAACAGACGAAAGAAATGTCCCAACCCACCCCCAAACACATGTATATACATACACGTCCACACACGCAAATATACATACCCATACATCTCCATCTACACATATATATACACACACAGACACATACATATATACACATGCACACAATTCACACTGTCTACCTTTATTCATTCCCATCGTCACCTCGCCACACATGGAATAGCATCCCCCTCCCCCCTCATGTTTGCGAGGTAGCGCTAGGAAAAGACAACAAAGGCCCCATTCGTTCACATTCAGTCTCTAGCTGTCATGCAATAATGCCCGAAACCACAGCTCTCTTTCCACATCCAGGCCCCACACACTTTGCATGGTTTACCCAGACGCTTCACATGCCCTAATTCAATCCATTGACAGCACGTCGACACCGGTATACCACATCGATCCAATTCACTCTATCCCTTGCCCGCCTTTCACCCTCCTGCATGTTTAGGCCCCGATCACACAAAATCTTTTTCACTTCATCTTTCCACCTCCAATTTGGTCTCCCACTTCTCCTCGTTCCGTCCATCTTCGACACATCCTTTTGGTCAATCTTTCCCCACTCAATCTCTCCATGTGCCCAAACCACTTCAAAACATCCTCTTCTGCTCTCTCAACCACGATCTTTTTATTTCCACATATCTATCTTACCCTTACATTACTTGCTCGATCAAACCACCTCACACCACAAATTGTCCTCAAACATCTCATTTCGTTCACATACACCCTCCTGCGCACAACTCTATCCATAGCCCACGCCTCGCAACCATACAACATTGATGGAACGACTATTCCATTTTTGCTTTGGGAGATAATGTTCTCGACTTCCAAACATTCTTCAAGGTTCCAAGAATTATAGCCCCCTCCACCATCCTATGATTCACTTCCACTTCCATGGTTCCATCCGCTGCCAGATCCACTCCCAGATATCTAAAACACTTTACTTCTTCCAGTTTTTCTCCATTCAAACTTACCTCCCAATTGACTTGACCCTCAACCCTACTGTACCTAATGACCTTGCGCCTATTCACATTTACTCTTAACTTTCTTCTTTCACACACTTTACCAAACTCAGTCACCAGCTTCTGCAGTTTCTCACAAGAATCAGCCACCAGCGCTCTTTCATCAGAGAAGAACAACACCTGACTCACTTCCCAAGATCTCTCATCCCCCAACAGACTTCATACTTGCCACTCTTTCCAAAACTCTTGCATTCACCTCCCTAACAACCCCATCCATAAACAAATTAAACGACCATGGAGACATCACACACCCCTGCCGGAAAACTACATTCACTGAGAACCAATCGCTTTCCTCTCTTCCTACACGTACACATGCCTTAAATTCTCGATAAAACTTTTCACTGCTTCTAACAACTTGCCTCCCACACCATATGTTCTTAGAACCTTCCACAGAGCATCTCTATCAATTCCGTCATATGCCTTCTCCAGATCCATAGATACTACATACAAATCCATTTCCTTTCTAAGTATTTCTCACATACATTCTTCAAAGCAAACACCGGATCCACACATCCTCTGACACCTCTGAAACCACACTGCTCTTACCTAATCTGATGATCTGTACATGCTTCTCAATCAATACCCTCCCTTACAATTTACCAGGAATACTCAAGAATCTTATACCTCTGTAATTTGAGCACTCACTCTTATCCCCTTTGCCTTTGTACAATAGCACTATGCACGCATTTCGCCAATCCCCAGGCACCTCACCATGAGTCATACATACATTAAATAACCTTACCAACCAGTCAACAATACAGTCACCCCCTTTTTCAATAAATTGCACGTCAATACCATCCAAACCTGCTGCCTTCCGGCTTTCATCTTCCGCAAAGCTTTTACTACCTCTTCTTTCTTTACCAAATCATTTTCTCTATCCCTCTCACTTTCCACACCAC
>NW_027264386.1:0-14007 GCF_036320965.1 Panulirus ornatus | reverse complement strand
ACCCTCCCATATAATTTACCAGGAATACTTAACAAACTTATACCTCTGTAATTTGAGCACTCACTCTTATCCCCTTTGCCTTTGTACAATGGCACTATGCACGCATTCCGCCAATCCTCAGGCACCTCACCATGAGTCATACAGTCATACATACATTAAATAACCTTACCAACCAGTCAACAATACAGTCACCCCCTTTTTTTTATAAATTCCACTGCAATACCATCCAAACCTGCTGCCTTGCCGGCTTTCATCTTCCGCAAAGCTTTTACTACCTCTTCTCTGTTTACCAACTCATTTTCCCTAACCCTCGCACTTTGCACACCACCTCGACCAAAACACCCTATATCTGCCACTATCATCAAACACATTCAACAAACCTTCAAAATACTCACTCCATCTCCTTCTCACATCACCACTACTTGTTATCACCTCCCCATTTGCGCCCTTCACTGAAGTTCCCATTTGCTCCCTTGTCTTACGCACTTTATTTACCTCCTTCCAGAACATCTTTTTATTCTCCCTAAAATTTAATGATACTCTCACCCCAACTCTCATTTGCCCTTTTTTTCACCTCTTGCACCTTTCTTTTGACCTCCTGTCTCTTTCTTTTATACGTCTCCCACTCAATTTCATTTTTTCCCTGCAAAAATCGTCCAAATGCCTCTCTCTTCTCTTTCACTAATACTCTTACTTCTTCATCCCACCACTCACTACCCTTTCTAATCAACCCACCTCCCACTCTTCTCATGCCGCAAGCATCTTTTGCGCAATCCATCACTGATTCCCTAAATACATCCCATTCCTCCCCCACTCCCCTTACTTCCATTGTTCTCACCTTTTTCCATTCTGTACTCAGTCTCTCCTGGTACTTCCTCACACAAGTGTCCTTCCCAAGCTCACTTACTCTCACCACCCTCTTCACCCCAACATTCACTCTTCTTTTCTGAAAACCCATACAAATCTTCACCTTAGCCTCCACAAGATAATGATCAGACATCCCTCCAGTTGCACCTCTCAGCACATTAACATCGAAAAGTCTCACTTTCGCGCGCCTGTCAATTAACACGTAATCCAATAACGCTCTCTGGCCAGGTGGTAGAGTGTCCCGCAGTGTATCGAGACCGACTTCCCCAGAACTTTTTTTAAAGGGGAAGTAAATGTTTATAGTTGTGTTACTGGAGTGATAGTTTTCATACATGGTGCTTTGACAAGAAAATAGTGAAATTGGAAAAAATGTAGCTTAGACATTGAAGCTTATTGATACAGTGGTTAAATTGATGAGAACTACTGTTGACGTTTGTGTAAATAAATTAAACATTTCCTTTCCATAGCCAGAGGTTGAACCATTATGTGACATTCATTTTTTCATTTCATTTCAAGCTAGAAGTTTCAGTTTTCTAAATTGTTTTTTACATTTTTCACATGTATATATATGTATGTGTGTGTGTGTGTGTATATGTGCGTGTGTGTGTGTATGTGTGTATGTGTATATATATATGTATATTATCCCTGGGGATATATATATATATATATATATATATATATATATATATATATATATATATATATATATATATATATATATATATATATATATATATATATATATATATATATATATATATATATATATATATATATATATATATATATATATATATATATATATATATATATATACATATATATATATATTGGAAAGGATCACAATTTTGCGCGTGATCAAGATATTCCTATGAGTCCACGGGGAAAATGAAACACGAAAAGTTCCCAAGTGCACTTTCGTGTAATATTCACATCAGGGGAGAGACAAGGGAGAAATATAAGTCAGTTGATATACATCGGAGACGAAGGTAGGACGCCATTTGGTAAACATGTGATTGTCCAAAACATGTTTTGGACAATATATATATATATATATATATATATATATATATATATATATATATATATATATATATATATATATATATATATATATATATATGTACATAATTCATACTATCTGCCCTTATTCATTCTTTCCGCCACCCCGCCACATATGAAATGACAACCCACCCTTCCCCCTTATGTGCGCGAGGTAGAGCTAGGAAAATAAAAAAAAAAAAAAAAGGCCACATTCGTTCACAATCAGTCTTGCTGTAATGTAATAATGCACCGAAAACACAGCTCCTTTTCCACATCCAGTCCCCACAAAACTTTTCATGGTTTACCCCAGACGCTTCACATGCCCTGGTTCAATCCATTCTTTCATTCTTGTACCCCGAGACCGCCTGAAACAGAGAAGTAAAAGTTATCAAATATCAACAGACCCCTGAATCCTACAGAGATTGTTTGTGATGGTGGCAGAGACTTGAAACTTACGGATTAGTATGGTAGGAGCAGAGAAACATTCAGATTTTTCATACAGGAATACCTGCAAATTTCTCGTTAGAAAAGAAGGTACTTTTAGCGACAGTTGTGGATTTTAGTCTTTGCTGAACCGTATCGGTGACACTCCGTTCAGCTACTTTAAATGACAATCATTGCGTGTAAGAATCCTGTTGACGAAAAGGTGCTTCGCCTCATTCGAGGTAAAACGTTTGCCCATGAGTTTATATCCAATATCACGAATGAAATCAGATGACGTGGCATGTTAGATCGAAGATATTGAAGCCTCAATTGGTTTTGAATGTGTTAGATCACATCTTAATCTTCATTGGCTAGGCTAGACGAATGTAATTTACTCGGCTTTCACAGGATTTGTTTCTCAGACCGGGAATCATCTTAGTAGCTCGTTTTTGTACTCTCTTCATTCTGTTTATGTCTTTCCTCAAGCAGGGTGATCAAAGCTGACCACAGTATTGAAGATGGTATTGCACAAGTGAGTTGTTACAAGTAAGGATAATTTTTCTAGACTTAAATTCGAAAGTCTTACCCATGAATCCAAGAATTCTGTTCGCCCTTTTAACTGCTGTTATGCACAGCTGCTAACTAGGCTTAAGGTCACTAGAGACTGCTACACTGAAGTCCTTTTCATCACTGACCTTTCGCAGCTCAACAGAATTCATACTATACTTTGCCTTTTCATTCATACTACTACATATATTGATATCAAAATTCATTTATCACATGTGAGCCCAGTTTCATTCCTGTCTGGGATTTATTTTCCACCTTGATATCATTTAGGAATTTCGACAATTTGCTATGCAGCCCATTATCTACATCATAAGCAGAAATAAGAACCATTAGGCTTTGCTTAAGGTCAGTCAGCCTTTTTCCTAAACATCGAAGTACAGCTCTATCTATACTATGCGACTTAACTTTTCTGGTAACCTTTATCGAATGCTTTTTGAAAACCTGAATAGATGATATCAACTGCTTTACTTTCACCGTGCATTGATTAATTCATAAGAGATATCAAGGTTTGTCAGACGAGCAGTTTTGCTGAAAACCATTTTGGGAATCGTTTGTTAAGAGGTGGTCCGCTAAATGGTTTACAGTATTATCCAGAATTATGATTTTCATCGGTTTACCATCTGCAGACGTTAAGCTAATCATCCGATAGTTTCTGGGCAGTGATTTTCTATCTCTTTTGAATATCAGTGCTACACTTGTAAGTTTCCATTCCTCTGGAACATTTCCCATAAGTGACTTACTGAAAAAGCAGCCAAGGTTTTCACCATCTCTTTTTTCGCCTCTTTCAGTGTTTTCGAGTTAAACTCATCCGGGCCTGCCGTTTTATGTATTTCCATTCACTTTCTCGCTGATAGTATATCTTCATTTTCTATTTCAATATGTTGAAAAAAGGTAGCTTTCTTGTCTCACATCCATTCTCCAGTTGTCATGTGTAATGCACCGAAACCACAACTCCCTCTCCATGACCAGGCCCCACAGACCTTTCCGTGGTTTACCCCGGACTCTTCACATGCCCTGGTTCGGTGAACTTAAAAAACGTCCCCCCCCTCCCCTCCCCCTAACAAAATCGTTCCAATTCACTCTATCCCAGGCAATCCTTTAACCATCCTGCATGTTCAGGCCCCGAAAACTTTAAATCCTCTCCACTCCTTCCTTCCACCTCCAATTTGGCTTAACCCTTCTTTTCCCCTCCACTTCTGACATACATATCTTCTTTGTCAACCTTACCATTTCAGCACACCCTCTTCAGCTCTTTCAACCACACTCTTCTTATTACCACACCTCTCTCTTACCCCTTTTATCATGAACAAAGCACCTCACATATGGTCCTTAGATTTTTCATTCCCAACACTCCACCCTCTGCACATCCCCATCTGTAACCCATACCTCGCATCCATACTACATTGTAAGGATTGCTACACCCTCAAACATACCCATCTTAGTCCTCTTAGATAAGGACCTCTCTTCCCACACATTCCACATTCATACATGAGTGATCTGCACCTCCGTGGATATCTTCAGTCACTCTTCTGACCCCAGACATACAGTCATCCAGCCTGTATCCTCCTGTCACCTTTAATGGTCAATCATACGCCTCCTCAACAAAACATCAGCTATTCACGGCAACATACACGACATACACTTGACATCCCTCCCCACACACAGATATCGTCTCAGAGTCATCGTAGATGCCCACAGGACATTAACCGGCACTAGTTTCGGACAAGATAAAGAATCCTTTAGTATCCTCGCCAAACAAGTCATCCGATCTTTCCTAAAACTTCCCTAGAACACAAACAAAAATCATAACCTAAACAAGAAAACAAAATCCTCTTCATACAATCCCATTTCAATATGCTCGGCTCTCATTTCTTTGCAAAGAATTAGATACCTTTACATCCAAACCTCAAATCCTCAAGTAGAAATGAAAAGCTTACCCCTACCTTACGCTTCAGAAATCTATAATCGCCGATTCCCCTTACCCCAAGGTAATACAACTCTGACAAAACATACATACACAACAAAAAGATTCGACAAGCACCCAACAACCGCACTTCCAACTCATTCTTGAACACCACCTCACCAGTCATGCAATTATCTGAAACCATATACCTCCAGCCATGTACGAGTTATACTTTCTCGCCGTCGCTCTGGACGTCATTTATCCGTACAACGCCTTCATGGCCACGATGCACCTGCCTTTATGAAGACACCGAACACTTGATGCTCAATGCGCTGCTCTTCCCCAGAGACATACACACTGCATGATTATCTTTATGACCAACCCAGTGGAGATGAACAGCTTTTTTTGACCACTTCAAGGACCCAATAGATGAATGAAGGGCTCCCCGCCGAAGGAATGTGGGTATGACAAAACTTACACTCTTAATAAAAACTCTGATTCTAGCAGCTTTCCTCCCTTACCATATGTTCTTAAGGCCTTCCACAAAGTCAGTGCTACAATATGCTTGCCACAGATCCATAAATGCCACATACAAATCCTTCTCTTTCTTTCGACATTTCTCACACACACAACTTTCATAGCAAACACCTGATCCACACATCCTCTACCACAAATGAAAATACAATGTTCCTCCCCAATCTGATGCTCTATACTTGCTCTATCCTCTCAATCACTACTATACCATAAAACTTATCATGTATACTCAACAGACTCGTACCTCTTTAGTATGATCACCCACCTTTGTTCCTCTTGCTTTTATACAATGGCAGTATACATGGATTCCGTCAATCCTCAATCACCTTACCCTGATGCATATATGAACTGAAAATCCTAACCAACAACACTTCCCCAAGAAATTCAACTGCAGTACCATTCTTTCCAGCCGCCTTACCAGTTTCAATTTACTCAAGGACTTCACCACCCCTTCTCTCTTCCACAAACCACTCTCCTTGACACTCTCATACTTCGATTAGCACCCCAACCCAATCACCATACTTCTGCAACCATATTTTCTTTGTTATCTGAGACTGCACGGGTAGCTGAGGCCCCAGTCAAGGCCATTCCATTAACGTTATATATATATATATATATATATATATATATATATATATATATATATATATATATATATTTTTTTTTTTTTTTCTTTTTTTGCTTTGTCGCTGTCTCCCGCGTTTGCGAGGTAGCGCAAGGAAACAGACGAAAGAAATGGCCCAACCCACCCCCATACACATGTATATACATACGTCCACACACGCAAATATACATACCTACACAGCTTTCCATGGTTTACCCCAGACGCTTCACATGCCCTGATTCAATCCACTGACAGCACGTCAACCCCGGTATACCACATCGATCCAATTCACTCTATTCCTTGCCCTCCTTTCACCCTCCTGCATGTTCAGGCCCCGATCACACAAAATCTTTTTCACTCCATCTTTCCACCTCCAATTTGGTCTCCCACTTCTCCTCGTTCCCTCCACCTCCGACACATATATCCTCTTGGTCAATCTTTCCTCACTCATTCTCTCCATGTGACCAAACCATTTCAAAACACCCTCTTCTGCTCTCTCAACCACACTCTTTTTATTTCCACACATCTCTCTTACCCTTACGCTACTTACTCGATCAAACCACCTCACACCACACATTGTCCTCAAACATCTCATTTCCAGCACATCCATCCTCCTGCGCACAACTCCTTCCATAGCCCACGCCTCGCAACCATACAACATTGTTGGAACCACTATTCCTTCAAACATACCCATTTTTGCTTTCCGAGATAATGTTTTCAACTTCCAAACATTCTTCAAGGCTCCCAGGATTTTCGCCCCCTCCCCCACCCTATGATCCACTTCCGCTTCCATGGTTCCATCCGCTGCCAGATCCACTCCCAGATATCTAAAACACTTTACTTCCTCCAGTTTTTCTCCATTCAAACTTACCTCTCAATTGACTTGACCCTCAACCCTACTGTACCTAATAACCTTGCTCTTATTCACATTTACTCTTAACTTTCTTCTTTCACACACTTTACCAAACTCAGTCACCAGCTTCTACAGTTTCTCACATGAATCAGCCACCAGCGCTGTATCATCAGCGAACAACAACTGACTCACTTCCCAAGCTCTCTCATCCCCAACAGACTTCATACTTGCCCCTCTTTCCAAAACTCTTGCATTCACCTCCCTAACAACCCCATCCATAAACAAATTAAACAACCATGAAGACATCACACACCCCTGCCGCAAACCTACATTCACTGAGAACCAATCACTTTCCTCTCTTCCTACACGTACACATGCCTTACATCCTCGATAAAAACTTTTCACTGCTTCTAGCAACTTATATATATATATATATATATATATATATATATATATATATATATATATATATATATATATATATATATATATATATATATATATATATATGTATATATATATATATATATATATATATATATATATATATATATATATATATATATATATATATATATATATATATATATATTTTTTTTTTTTTTTTTCAAACTATTCGCCATTTCCCGCATTAGCGAGGTAGCGCTAAGAACAGAGGACTGGGCCTTTTTCGGAATATCCTCACCTGGCCCCCTCTGTTCCTTCTTTTGGAAAATTAAAAAAAAAAACGAGAGGGGAGGATTTCCAGCCCCCCGCTCCCTCCCCTTTTAGTCGCCTTCTACGACACGCAGGGAATACGTGGGAAGTATTCTTAATCCCCTATCCCCAGGGATAATATATATATATATATATATATTATTATTATTATTATTATTATATTGCTTTGTCGCTGTCTCCCGCGTTTGCGAGGTAGCGCAAGGAAACAGACGAAAGAAATGGCCCAACCCACCCCCATACACATGTATATACATACACGTCCACACACGCAAATATACATACCTATACATCTAAATGTACACATATATATATATATACACACACAGACACATACATATATACACATGCACACAATTCACACTGTCTGCCTTTATTCATTCCCATCGCCACCTTGCCACACATGGAATAACATCCCCCTCCCCCCTCATGTGTGCGAGGTAGCGCTAGGAAAAGACAACAAAGGCCACATTCGTTCACACTCAGTCTCTAGCTGTCATGCAATAATGCCCGAAATCACAGCTCCCTTTCCACATCCAGGCCCCACACAACTTTCCATGGTTTACCCCAGACGATTCACATGCCCTGATTCAATCCATTGACAGCACGTCGACCCCGGTATACCACATCGATCCAATTCACTCTATTCCTTGCCCGCCTTTCACCCTCCTGCATGTTCACTCAATAGGTATCACTCAAAATCTTTTTCACCGATCACTCAAAATCTTTTTCACTCCATCTTTCCACCTCCAATTTGGTCTCCCACTTCTCCTCGTTCCCTCCACCTCAGACACATATATCGTCTTGGTCAATCTTTCCTCACTCATTCTCTCCATGTGCCCAAACCATTTCAAAACACCCTCTTCTGCTCTCTCAACCACGCTCTTCTTATTTCCACACATCTCTCTTACCCTTACATTACTTACTCGATCAAACCACCTCACACCACATATTGTCCTCAAACATCTCATTTCCAGCACATCCACCCTCCTGCGCACAACTTTAACCATAGCCCACGCCTCGCAACCATATAACATTGTTGGAACCAGTATTCCTTCAAACATACCCATTTTTGCTTTCCGAGATAATGTTCTCGACTTCCAAACATTCTTCAAGGCTCCCAGGATTTTCGCCCCCTCCCCCACCCTATAATCCACTTCCGCTTCCATGGTTCCATCCGCTGCCAGATCCACTCCCAGATATCTAAAACACTTTACTTCCTCCAGTTTTTCTCCATTCAAACTTACCTCTCAATTGACTTGACCCTCAACCCTACTGTACCTAATAACCTTGCTCTTATTCACATTTACTCTTAACTTTCTTCTTTCACACACTTTACCAAACTCAGTCACCAGCTTCTACAGTTTCTCACATGAATCAGCCACCAGCGCTGTATCATCAGCGAACAACAACTGACTCACTTCCCAAGCTCTCTCATCCCCAACAGACTTCATACTTGCCCCTCTTTCCAAAACTCTTGCATTCACCTCCCTAACAACCCCATCCTTAAACAAATTAAACAACCATGAAGACATCACACACCCCTGCCGCAAACCTACATTCACTGAGAACCAATCACTTTCCTCTCTTCCTACACGTACACATGCCTTACATCCTCGATAAAAACTTTTCACTGCTTCTAGCAACTTATATATATATATATATATATATATATATATATATATATATATATATATATATATATATATATATATATATATATATATATATATATATATATATATATATATTTTTTTTTTTTTTTTTTCAAACTATTCGCCATTTCCCGCATTAGCGAGGTAGCGCTAAGAACAGAGGACTGGGCCTTTTTCGGAATATCCTCACCTGGCCCCCTCTGTTCCTTCTTTTGGAAAATTAAAAAAAAAAACGAGAGGGGAGGATTTCCAGCCCCCCGCTCCCTCCCCTTTTAGTCGCCTTCTACGACACGCAGGGAATACGTGGGAAGTATTCTTAATCCCCTATCCCCAGGGATAATATATATATATATATATATATTATTATTATTATTATTATTATATTGCTTTGTCGCTGTCTCCCGCGTTTGCGAGGTAGCGCAAGGAAACAGACGAAAGAAATGGCCCAACCCACCCCCATACACATGTATATACATACACGTCCACACACGCAAATATACATACCTATACATCTAAGGGTAAGAGAGATGTGTGGAAATAAAAAGAGCGTGGTTGAGAGAGCAGAAGAGGGTGTTTTGAAATGGTTTGGGCACATGGAGAGAATGAGTGAGGAAAGATTGACCAAGAGGATATATGTGTCGGAGGTGGAGGGAACGAGGAGAAGAGGGAGACCAAATTGGAGGTGGAAAGATGGAGTGAAAAAGATTTTGTGTGATCGGGGCCTGAACATGCAGGAGGGTGAAAGGAGGGCAAGGAATAGAGTGAATTGGAGCGATGTGGTATACAGGGTTTGACGTGCTGTCAGTGGATTGAATCAAGGCATGTGAAGCGTCTGGGGTAAACCATGGAAAGCTGTGCAGGTATGTATATTTGCGTGTGTGGACGTGTGTATGTACATGTGTATGGGGGGGGGGGGGTTGGGCCATTTCTTTCGTCTGTTTCCTTGCGCTACCTCGCAAACGCGGGAGACAGCGACAAAGTATAAAAAAAAAAAAAAAAAACATCTAAATGTACACATATATATATATACACACACAGACACATACATATATACACATGCACACAATTCACACTGTCTGCCTTTATTCATTCCCATCGCCACCTTGCCACACATGGAATAACATCCCCCTCCCCCCTCATGTGTGCGAGGTAGCGCTAGGAAAAGACAACAAAGGCCACATTCGTTCACACTCAGTCTCTAGCTGTCATGCAATAATGCCCGAAATCACAGCTCCCTTTCCACATCCAGGCCCCACACAACTTTCCATGGTTTACCCCAGACGATTCACATGCCCTGATTCAATCCATTGACAGCACGTCGACCCCGGTATACCACATCGATCCAATTCACTCTATTCCTTGCCCGCCTTTCACCCTCCTGCATGTTCACTCAATAGGTATCACTCAAAATCTTTTTCACCGATCACTCAAAATCTTTTTCACTCCATCTTTCCACCTCCAATTTGGTCTCCCACTTCTCCTCGTTCCCTCCACCTCAGACACATATATCGTCTTGGTCAATCTTTCCTCACTCATTCTCTCCATGTGCCCAAACCATTTCAAAACACCCTCTTCTGCTCTCTCAACCACGCTCTTCTTATTTCCAACATCTCTCTTACCCTTACATTACTTACTCGATCAAACCACCTCACACCACATATTGTCCTCAAACATCTCATTTCCAGCACATCCACCCTCCTGCGCACAACTTTAACCATAGCCCACGCCTCGCAACCATATAACATTGTTGGAACCAGTATTCCTTCAAACATACCCATTTTTGCTTTCCGAGATAATGTTCTCGACTTCCACACATTCTTCAAGGCCCCCAGAATTTTCGCCCCCTCCCCCACCCTATGATTCTCTTCCGCTTCCATGGTTCCATCCGCTGCCAGATCCACTCCCAGATATCTAAAACACTTTACTTCCTCCAGTTTTTCTCCATTCAAACTTACCTCCCAACTGACTTGACCCTCAACCCTACTGTACCTAATAACCTTGCTCTTATTCACGTTTACTCTTAACTTTCTTCTTTCACACACTTTACCAAACTCAGTCACCAGCTTCAGCAGTTTCTCACATGAATCAGCCACCAGCGCTGTATCATCAGCGAACAACAACTGACTCACTTCCCAAGCTCTCTCATCCGCAACAGACAGCATACTTGCCCCTCTTTCCAAAACTCTTGCAGTCACCTCCCTAACAACCTCATCCATAAACAAATTAAACAACCATGGAGACATCACACACCCCTGCCGCAAACTTACAATCACTGAGAACCAATCACTTTCATCTCTTCCTACACGTACGCATGCCTTGTATACTCGATAAAAACTTTTCACTGCTTCTAACAACTTGCCTCCCACACCATATATTCTTAATACCTTGCACAGACAATCTCTATCAACTCTATCATATGCCTTCTCCAGATCCATAAATGCTACATACAAATCCATTTGCTTTTCTAAGTGTTTCTCACATACATTCTTCAAAGCAAACACCTGATCCACACATCCTCTACCACTTCTGAAACCACACTGCTCTTCCCCAATCTGATGCTCTGTACATGCCTTCACCCTCTCAATCAATACCCTCCCATATGATTTACCAGGAATACTCAACAAACTATACCTATAGTACAATGGCAGCATGCAAGCATTCCGCCAATCTTCAGGCACCTCACCATGAAACATACATACATTAAATGACCTTACCAACCAGTCAACAATACAGTCACCCCCTTTTTTAATAAATTCCACTGCAATACCATCCAAACCTGCTGCCTTGCCGGCTTTCATCTTTCGCAAAGCTTTTACTACCTCTTCTCTGTTTACCAAATCATTTTCCCTAACCCTCTCACTTTGCAAACCACCTCGACCAAAACACCCTATATCTGCCACTCTATCATCAAACACATTCAACAAACCTTCAAAATACTCACTCCATCTCCTTGTCACATCACCACTACTTGTTATCACCTCCCCATTAACCCCCTTCACTGAGGCTCCCATTTGCTCCCTTGTTTTACGCACTTTACCTCCTTCCAGAACATCTTTTTATTCTCCCTAAAATTTAATGATACTCTCTCACCACTACTCTCATTTGCCCCCTTTTTCACCTCTTGCACCTTTCTCTTGACCTCATGCCTCTTTCTTTTATACATCTCCCACTCATTTGCATTATTTCCCTGCAAAAATCGTCCAAATGCCTCTCTCTTCTCTTTCACTAATAATCTTACTTCTTCATCCCACCGCTCACTACCTTTTCCAATCAACCGACCTCCCACTCTTCTCATGCCGCAAGCATCTTTTGCGCGAGCCATCACTTCTTCCCTAAATACATCCCATTCCTTACCCACTCCCCTTACCTCCTTTGTTCTCACCTTTTTCCATTCTGTACTCAGTGTCTCCTGGTACGTCCTCACACAGGTCTCCTTCCCAAGCTCACTTACTCTCACCACTCTCTTCACCCCAACATTCTCCCTTCTTTTCTGAAAACCTCTACAAATCTTCACCTTAGCATGAGCCAGGTACCCATTTTATCGACCAACCCCTAGGGTTAGATGAACAGTCAGACTTACTGTGTACCGACTGTCGCAACCAGGATTCGAACTTATGCGCTCGAACCTGGGAGGCCGTGAATGCGTCATGGCCAGGAACGGTACCCGCTACACCACGGGAGTCCATAATAAATCTATCACATTTAACACCTCTTCAAAATAATGACTCCATCTCCACCTCACTTCATTAATATTTGTTATTACTTCCCCACTTGCCCCCCTTTCCCGATGTTCCCATTTATTCTTTTGTTTTTCCACACACTATTACGTGCCTTCCATATCATCTTACTGTCCCCAAAGATATCTGATACTCGCTCACCCAAACTCTCATTTGCCATGTTTTTCAACCCTTGCACCTTCCTCTTGACCACCTGTTGCTTTCTCTTATACACCTCCTAATCATTTGTACTCGTTCCCTGTGAGAACCGCCCATATACTTTTATTTTTTCCTTCACAGGCAACTTTACTTCGTCATTCCACCACTCATTACTTTCTAACTTGCCCATCTTCCACCTTACGCATACCACACGCATCTATCGCAAATACCAACACAGCTTCCCTAAATACCTCCTATTCCTCACTCATTCCCCTAGCTTCGTATATTCTTACCCTTTGCCACCCTAAGCTCAACCTCTCCTGGTATTTCCTCACAAAAGTATCTTCACCATGCTATCTTACTTTCACCACTCTCTTCTCCCCCTTAACGTTTTTTTTTTCTTTTTTCAGAAACTCCCTATGCATCTTCACATTTGCATCCATAGGGTAATGATAAGACTTCCTACCAGTTTTCCCTCTCAGCACATTCTCGTCTAAAAGTCTCTCTCTTTTGCACGTATAGCTGTTAGTATGTAATCCAATAATGGCCGTTGACAACCTCTCCTACTCATATATGTATACTTAAGTGTGCTCCTCCTTTTAAACCAGGTATTCCATATCACCAGTCCTTTTTCAACATACAACTCCATAAGCTCTTTACCATTTCCATTCAAGTTACTGAATACCCCATGCTCCGCAGTTATACTCACCTTCGCATTCTAATCATCCAACATTAATACCCAGTATTTTGCATCAAAACTGCTGAAACACTGACTCAGCTGCTCCCAAAACACTTACCTCACAATATTTCTTCACATGGCTAGGTGCATAGGCACTACTAGTAACCTATCTCTCGCCATATACTTTCATTTGTACCCACATCAGTCTGGAGTTCACTTCCTTAAGCTCTTTCACTCAGTCTCACAACTCCTGCTCCAGGATTAGTACTAGCCCTTCCTTAGCTTTCGC
>NW_027264385.1:0-18590 GCF_036320965.1 Panulirus ornatus | reverse complement strand
CTTCAAACATACCCATTTTTGCCTTCCGAGATAATGTCTCGACTTCCAAACATTCCTCAAGGCTCCCAGAATTTTCGCCCCCTCTCCCACCCTATGATTCACTTCCGCTTCCATGGTTCCATCCGCTGCCAAATCCACTCCCAGATATCTAAAACATTTTACTTCCTCCAGTTTTTCTCCATTCAAACTTACCTCCCAATTAACTTGACCCTCAACCCTACTGTACCTAACAACCTTGCTCTTATTCACATTTACTCTTAACTTTCTTCTTTCACACACTTTGCCAAACTCAGTCACCAGCTTCTGCAGTTTCTTACATGAATCAGCCACCAGCGCTGTATCATCAGCGAACAACAACTGACTCACTTCCCAAGCTCTCTCATCCACAACAGACTTCATACTTGCCCCTCTTTCCAAAACTCTTGCACTCACATCCCTAGCAACCCCATCCATAAACAAATTAAACAACCATGGAGACATCACACACCCCTGCCGAAAACCTACATTCAATGAGAACCAATCACTTTCCTCTCTTCCTACACGTACACATGCCTTACATCCTCGATAAAAACTTTTCACTGCTTCTAACAACTTGCCTCCCACACCATATATTCTTAAAACCTTCCACAGAGCATCTCTATCAACTCTATCATACGCCTTCTCCAGATCAATAAATGCTACATGCACATCCATTTGCTTTTCTAAGTATTTCTCACATACATTCTTCAAAGCAAACACCTGATCCACACATCCTCTACCACTTCTGAAACCACACTGCTCTTCCCCAATCTGATGCTCTGTACATGCCTTCACCCTCTCAATCAATACCCTCCCATATAATTTACCAGAAATACTCAACAAACTTATACCTCTGTAATTTCAGCACTCACTCTTATCCCCTTTGCCTTTGTACAATGGCACTATGCACGCATTCCGCCAATCCTCAGGCACCTCACCATGAGTCATACATACATTAAATAACCTTACCAACCAGTCAATAATATAGTCACCCCCTTTTTTAATAAATTCCACTGCAATACCATCCAAACCATATGATAGAGTTGATAGAGATGCTCTGTGGAAGGTATTAAGAATATATGGTGTGGGAGGCAAGTTGTTAGAAGCAGTGAAACGTTTTTATCGAGGATGTAAGGCATGTGTACGTGTAGGAAGAGAGGAAAGGGATTGGTTCTCAGTGAATGTAGGTTTGCGGCAGGGGTGTGTGATGTCTCCATGGTTGTTTAATTTGTTTATGGATGGGGTTGTTAGGGAGGTGAATGCAAGAGTTTTGGAAAGAGGGGCAAGTATGAAGTCTATTGGGGATGAGAGAGCTTGGGAAGTGAGTCAGTTGTTGTTCGCTGATGATACAGCGCTGGTGGCTGATTCATGTGAGAAACTGCAGAAGCTGGTGACTGAGTTTGGTAAAGTGTGTGAAAGAAAAAAGTTAAGAGTAAATGTGAATAAGAGCAAGGTTATTAGGTACAGTAGGGTTGAAGGTCAAGTCAAGTGGGAGGTAAGTTTGAATGGAGAAAAACTGGAGGAAGTAAAGTGTTTTAGATATCTAGGAGTGGATCTGGCAGCGGATGGAACCATGGAAGCGGAAGTGAATCATAGGGTGGGGGAGAGGCCAAAATTCTGGGAGCCATGAAGAATGCGTGGAAGTCAAAAACATTATCTCGGAAAGCAAAAATGGGTATGTTTGAAGGAATAGTGGGTCCAACAATGTTGTATGGTTGCGAGGCGTGAGCTATAGATAGAGTTGTGCGCAGGAGGATGGATGTGCTGGAAATGAGATGTTTGAGGACAATGTGTGGTGTGAGGTGGTTTGATCGAGTGAGTAACGTAAGGGTAAGAGAGATGTGTGGAAATAAAAAGAGCGTGGTTGAGAGAGCAGAAGAGGGTGTTTTGAAATGGTTTGGGCACATGGAGAGAATGAGTGAGGAAAGATTGACCAAGAGGATATATATGTGTCGGAGGTGGAGGGAACGAGGAGAAGTGGGAGACCAAATTGGAGGTGGAAAGATGGAGTGAAAAAGATTTTGTGTGATCGGGGCCTGAACATGCAGGAGGGTGAAAGGAGGGCAAGGAATTGAGTGAATTGGATCGATGTGGTATACCGGGGTTGACGTGCTGTCAGTGGATTGAATCAGGGCATGCGAAGCGTCTGGGGTAAACTATGGAAAGCTGTGTAGGTATGTATATTTGCGTGTGTGGACGTATGTATATACATGTGTATGGGGGTAGGTTGGGCCATTTCTTTCGTCTGTTTCCTTGCGCTACCTCGCAAACGCGGGAGACAGCGACAAAGCAAAAAAAGAAAAAAGAAAAAAAAAAAAAAAAAAATATATATATATATATATATATATATATATATATATATATATATATATATATATATATATATATATACCATGTCCTTACTCCTATGTGTGTGTATGCAGACAGACATAACCCCAGTCTTAGCCAAGGACTTATCTTATCGAGCATTTCTGAGAGATGAATGAACACCTGGCATTGGCTCTGAGCCGACTGCCGTGCCCGGGATATGAAACCATTTTAGGGCAGACTCCAGGCCGGCCTATTGTGTGTGTGTGTGTGTGTGTGTGTGTGTGTGTTGCATGGCGCTTTGCACAGTGTGCAGATGGCATGTTGCGTGACGCTATACAGGAAGTACAGACGGGACGATGCGAGACGCTAAGCAGAAAACGCAAAAGGTCTGCTCCGCGCTATGCAAGGAGCGCAGGTTTATTAGGACGCTATACAAGACGCGTTCTGCAGACACCAACACACACATACACACACACACACACACAAACAAAAATGCTGTTCCTCCTCCCTCAGTAAGGGTTGCCACGGTAGAAAGAACGTGTTTGTTTTAATCTTGAGCATTTGCTCTCAAAGAACAAGCATAGTTGCGCCTAGAGGTAACACACATTCTCTCTCTCTCTCTCTCTCTCTCTCTCTCTCTCTCTCTCTCTCTCTCTCTCTCTCTCTCTCTCTCTCTCTCTCTTGTTAGGCCTTTATAGGTGTTATTTTTGGTCAGTGCCATTTATATATATTTTTTTTTTTTCATACTATTCGCCATCTCCCGCGATAGCGAGGTAGCGTTAAGAACAGAGGACTGGGCCTTTGAGGGAATATCCTCACCTGGCCCTCTTCTCTGTTCCTTCTTTTGGAAAATTAAAAAAAAAAAACGAGAGGGGAGGATTTCCAGCCCCCCGCTCCTTTCCCTTTTAGTCGCCTTCTACGACACGCAGGGAATACGTGGGAAGTATTCTTTCTCCCCTATCCCCAGGGAATATATATTTATATATATATATATATATATATATATATATATATATATATATATATATATATATATATATATATGTATATATATATATATATATATATATATATATATATATATATATATATATATATATATATATATATATATATATATATATATATATATATATATATATATATATATATATATATATATATATATATATATATATACATATATATATATATATATATATATATATATATATATATATATATATATATATATATATATATATCTTTCTTTCTTTCTTTCTTTCATACTATTCGCCATTTCCCGCGTTAGCGAGGTAGCGTTAAGAACAGAGGACTGAGCCTTAGAGGGAATAACCTCACTTGGACCCCTTCTCTGTTCCTTTTTCTGGAAAATTAAAAACGAGAGGGGAGGATTTCCAGCCCCCCGCTCCCTTCCCTTTTAGTCGCCTTCTACGACACGCAGGGAATACGTGAGAAGTATTCTTTCTCCCCTATCCCCAGGATAATATGTATATATATATATATATATATATATATATTTTTTTTTTTCATACTATTCGCCATTTCCCGCATTAGCGAGGTAGCGTTAAGAACAGAGGACTGGGCCTTTGAGGGAATATCCTCATATGGCCCCCTTCTCTGTTCCTTCTTTTGGAAAATTTAAAAAAAAATATATATATATATATATATATATATATATATATATATATATATATATATATATATATATATATATATATATATATATACGGGACCGTATACGCAATGCGAGTATGCTTGGTTTCATAATAACCTTAAACACATCTCTACGTTGAACGTATTCATATATTCATATATACATATACACAGGGCCATGTATATACAGAGAGTGTGTGATCTTCGAATTATCTTGAACACTTGACGAGAGGGAGAGAGCAGGAGGAGGGGAATGGGGTTGGTTGCAGGGAATCCTCCCCTCCTGTATCATCACTTTCTAAAACTGGGGCAGAAGAGGAACCCTCCCACGCTGCTCCCTACTCAGAGTCCTCTGTCCCCGGTGGATGATGATGGCGGAGGCAGGGGGGCGTCTGGCATCGACAGCGCCATCATGAACAGATGAGCAAGTCAAACAGCTGAACTGCGCTTCGCGGAAGTGTACGTTTGGGCGGCAATGTAGCGAGGGTCTGTCGCTGATAACCTTGCATGGCATTCACAGAAGTAAACCCCCAGCGACCTTTTTCCTCAACGTTTGGTTCCGTTTTTATTCTTTTCTAATTTTTTGTCCTGCTTTTGCATGTCTCGCTCGTAGAGTCGAAGTTTCTCTGTGCAACATCAAACGGAGAAAATGGTCCGTCTCCAGTCTCATGGAAGATTGGAATGAAATTCTCTTTACCCAGTTTGAGAAATTATTAAAAAATGCTCTTACCCAAATACTTCTGGGTGGAATAAAGAATATTTATGCTTATTAATATATATATATATATATATATATATATATATATATATATATATATATATATATATATATATATATATATATATATATATATATATATATATATATATATATATATATATATATATGAAACTGGATGGAGAGAGATGGGTGATTATTGGTGCATATGCATCTAGTCGTGAGAAAAAAGATCATGAGACGCAAGTGTTTTGGGAGCAGTTGAGTGAGTGTGTTAGCAGCTTCGATGCACGAGACCGGGTTATAGTGATGGGTGATTTGAATGCAAAGGTGAGTAATGTGGCAGTTGAAGGTATAATTGGTGTACATGGGGTGTTCATTGTTGTATATGGAAATAGTGAAGAGCTTGTAGATTTGTGTGCTGAAAAAGTACTGGTGATTGGGAATACCTGGTTTAAAAAGAGATGTACATAAGTATACATATGTAAGTAGGAGAGATGGCCAGAGGGCATTATTGGATTACGTTTTAATTGATAGGCGCGTAAAAGATGCTGTGTGTTAATGTGCTGAGAGGTGCAACTGAAGGGATGTCTGATCATTATCTAGTGGAGGCGAAGATGAAGATTTGTAGAGGTTTTCAGAAAAGAGAGAATGTTGGGGTGAAGAGAGTGGCGAGAGTAAGTGAACTTAGAAAGGAAACTTGTGTGAGGAGGTGCCAGGAGAGATTGCGCGCATAATGGAAAAAGGTGAGAGCAAAAAGACGTAAGAGGAGTGGGGGAGGAATGGGATGTATTTAGGGAAGCAGTGATGGCTTGCGCAAAAGATCTTTGTGGCATGAGAACGAATGCGGCCGTTGTTGTCTTTTCCTAGCGTTACCTCGCGCGCGCGCGGGGGGGAGGGTGTTGCCATTTCATGTGTGGCGGGGTGGCGACGCGAATGGATGAAGGCAGCAAGTATGGATGTGTCCATGTGTATATATGTATTTGTCTGTGTATGTTTATGTATGTATACGTTGAATTGTATAGGTACGTATATGTGCGTGTGTGGGAGTTTATGTATATACATGTGTATGTGGGTGGGTTGAGCCATTCTTTCGTCTGTTTCCTTGCGCTACCTCGCTAACGCGGGAGTATTAGCGTTCATAGCCGTGGATTGGTTGGGTTATACCGTAGTATGCCAGAGAGTACAGTGTTATATTATGCAGAGTCATATTGTAAAATAGATTAGACATATTATGTGATCCTTCAGGATCGCGCTGGTCCTATGTGTTGTTACACAGATGGTACACGGCTGTCTAACAACACACCCTCCCGTACTCTATCCTTCAGCATACTCTGTAGTCCACTGTACCATATCAGAGTGTACTACAGTGTACCGTGCTGACCCACAGTGTACCGTACTGTACTACCGCATACTACTATCATCCACAGGGTGTGTCGTGGATACAGTGTACCGTTGTACTGCATTACACGATGTTCTTCTGCATCCCCCTTGTATACCATAAGGCCATCGTGGTTCCGAACTTTCGTATATTACATTACCCAGGTGGCTGAGGGTCCCAGCTTCCTGTCACAACTCTGGTCCTGCAACACACCAGAGAGTATGACACCTGTTGTGTGTCATCTGTGTGTCTTATTGCTTCGTGCTGTATGTCATGCGTGTGTGTGTGTGTGTGTGATATTGCTTCAGTTATTAAGGAAAACTTAAAGGATCTCTTCTATCAGCTCCATAAGAAAACGCGAGGAAAGACACCACGACCTCATGATTGGTAAGGCATGTGTGTATATATATATATATTCGCGGGTCCTCGTGGTGTGGTGGTCAGGGATACTGACCCCGTGTCACCACACGCACCGCTCTGGGTCGGGCCACCATGAGTTCTGTGATCCTGGCCACAAAATGAACGAGTTACCACAAGTGTCGTGAGTCATCCAGTGATACGTGTATCAAACTCAGCAAAATGGATTTGAATAAAGACACCCCAGTCTTCACTGAGGACAAGACATGAGTGGAACCCAAGTGAAACGAACCAGACGACACAACAACTGGTCCTGATTTTAAGCAGCAGTGGAGCATCCAGCTGATCACAACCCTGCATTACGTGGAACACATGAGAGGCTTTAGGAACCTAACAATGCTCGTCTCTTACGGGATTGACTTAAGATCATGACTAAATTCGATCCTACGATGCGGGAGCATGTCCGACCTGCCCCGAAAATATTGAGCAAACTATGACCACCATCTTGAAGCTTGGCTTTCACAATGTGATGATCTCCAAGCTGGCGTGAAGTTAGAAATGACAGGAAAAAAAAAAAGGTGAAGGCAGCTTAAGCGCCTCGCAACCATCATTAATTTCACTCCAGATGCGAGTCACTAAATGTCTCTTGTGCTGTGTTGTGTTGACTTGGGATCTGAGGAAGTATAAGGCCATGGAGATCTTAATCGACTTTCCGCTTATTCCAAACAAAATGTTAGCATGGACTACCGAATCTCCCTCAACCGCAGTGGATGAAATCAGGCTCTATATCAATGGCTGTAGGGGACGATTATAGGATAATGGTGTAAGTAGGAAGGGTTAGAACTGAGGGGCACACGTGCATTATCATTCTGGTTTAGCCTGGAGCCTTAATCACTTCAAGTGGCTGCTATAATCTATATCGCGTATTGTGGGAGATGGGGGAAAGTATGCGTCTCACAATCCGAGAGATTATCTGGGGTTGTAACACTCTATACTTTACGCTTCAACTAACAGATGACGCGTACTAGAAAAGCATACTTCCTCTCTAACGCTGACACCATCGTCAGGAACCAGGTAAGAATGTAAGGGGATCCGTCACAAGACAGGGGATGTCTGGAATGCCTCAATTGAAGAAGCTGTTGTGGGACGTAACGTCTCCATCTTAAAGAACAGTGAGGCAGGCAGTGACCTTGGTTTGTTATCAACTCGAAAACTCTTGAGTTTCTGCTGGGATTGGTTGTGTGGTGCACACCATCCTGCCTGCTGTCAATTTTGTGAGTACGACTCCTCGGTCAGAGTAACAGATCGATGTGGCCATGATGTACATTAAAGCATTAGCTGACTCTTTTTGAAACTGTTATCTCTGCCAAGGCTTGCAGGTACAGAAATAGCAAGCTGAGATGGCCATTGAACCTGAAATTGGAGACGGACGTGTTGAAATTGAGAGGAGAGCAATTTCTGTTCATCAATAAAGAAAACGTCACATAAAATTCAGCTGAGAAAGTATTTGAAAAGGAAGGAATCTCTTGGTCATTGTGGTTCAGGCATTCATGCCATTGACCACATGATTTGAAATAATGCAAAGGTAAAATTGTAGTTTCAGCTTCCTGTACGGTATGAAGGAACTAAGAAAAAATAAGGAATGAAGGAAGATGAAGAAAGAACAGACGTGTATAATTCTGGACAGTGCAGTGTGTGATGGAGCTTCTCACTCAACAACGACGCTACAGACCTTATCTCAAAGTGGCGCGTCCACCGAGAACTTAATACCCCGAAGGAGCATCAGGCGTGCACTTCAAGGCCTCTCAGTTTTCTTGAGTTGGTTAATACTTCCTTCCCAGATGCAGAAACAGCGTATAGGATTCTGCTGACAATTCCGGTGGCAGTGGCATTAGACGAAGTCTAAGCTGATCGAAAACAAACTAACTTATGACAACTATGTCTCCAGAGAGGCTGAGTGGACTGGCTCTCTTTATATGCTCGTTATCTAATATGTTTATGAATAGGATCGTTAGGGAGGTGAATGCGAGGGTCATAGAGCCGGGGTAGGGAGGTGAATGTGAGGGACTTAGAGCCGGGTTAGGTCTGCAGTCTGATAGGGAAGGAGGAGGGGGAACCTGGGCGGAAAGTTAGTTGCTGTTTGCTGATGACACAGCTCTGGTAGCAGATCCGAGAGAAAAACTGCAAAACTGGTTTCTTTGGTAGGGAGAGTAGGTGAAAGGAGAAATTTGAGACTTAATTGAAAAAAGTAAGATTATTAAGTCGGTTGGAGTGTGAATTTGCGGTGGGACAACTTGGACGAATTGAAGTGTTTTTAGATATGAGAGAGTGGGATGATAGCTGAAGTAATCTGTAGGGTGGGCGAGAGGGTGTTACGGTCTTAGGAGCATTAAGGAGAGGAAGGTCACTGTCTATGAGGGAAAAGATGGGTATCCTTGATGGTGTAGGAATCCCGACGATGTGGTATACATAAGAGACCTTAAAAGAAAACGCTCTGAAAAAATAGGTGAATGTGTTGGGAATCAAATGTCTGGTGGGGGGGGTCACCATATGGTCAGAGGAGGGTTGATCACATAAGAGATGATGGGGTAGAGAGGTGTGGAAGCAAGAGGGGGAGGAGTATGTACGAGAGAGCTGAAGAGGAATTGCTGGAATACTACGTACACATGAAGAGGATGAGTGAGGATAGGCAGACTAGGTACAGACGTCGGGTGTGTAGGGAATCGAGAAGATTGAATGATTGAGTGAAAGAAGATGTGACGTCCACATGAAATAGAACGAACTGGTGCGAGTTGGTATAGAAGGAGCGACGTGCTACGGGCTGAACCAGGACATATGAATCGGTCAGCGGGACACCAAGGATAGGTCTGTGGGGCTTGGCTGTGGATCGAGGACTCTTGCTCCGGTGCATAATACATGGCAGATGGAGAGTGGATGTGAGCGAATGAGGCCACTCTTTATTTCATTGCACTTTTTCCCCCAATATACGTGTCGTATTCTGTGAGTGTCGACCAGAGGGTAACAAATGAGATTCAAGAGGATTTGAATGTCAATCTCATCAACTGTTTCCTTCTTTGGTGACTGCCTCGAATGGAAGCCCTCCAGTATCAAAAACGCTCGACACGGGAGACTTTCATTTGTTCTTGAGGAGGAGAGTGTGGGAGTCGAGAGTCCAAATCAATGTTGCTGCTGAAAGCTAGTGACAGGTACTGGATTGAATGAGGCACCAAGAGGACCACTGGACAGATAGTGAAGGAAGTAAGAGACCACTGGACAGATAGTGAAGGAAGTAAGAGACCACTGGACAGATAGTGAAGGAAGTAAGAGACCACTGGACAGATAGTGAAGGAAGCAAGAGACCACTGGACAGATAGTGAAGGAAGTAAGAGACCACTGGACAGATAGTGAAGGAAGCAAGAGACCGCTGGACAGATAGTGAAGGAAGCAAGAGACCACTGGACAGATAGTGAAGGAAGTAAGAGACCACTGGACAGATAGTGAAGGAAGCAAGAGACCACTGGACAGATAGTGAAGGAAGTAAGAGACCACTGGACAGATGGTGAAGGAAGCAAGAGACCACTGGACAGATAGTGAAGGAAGCAAGAGACCACTGAACAGATAGTGAAGGAAGTAAGAGACCACTGACAGATAGTGAAGGAAGTTAGAGACCACTGGACAGATAGTGAAGGAAGTAAGAGACCACTGGACAGATAGTGAAGGAAGTAAGAGACCACTGGACAGATAGTGAAGGAAGCAAGAGACCACTGGACAGATAGTGAAGGAAGTAAGAGACCACTGGACAGATAGTGAAGGAAGCAAGAGACCACTGGACAGATAGTGAAGGAAGCAAGAGACCACTGGACAGATAGTGAAGGAAGTAAGAGACCACTGGACAGATAGTGAAGGAAGTAAGAGACCACTGGACAGATAGTGAAGGAAGCAAGACACCACTGGACAGATAGTGAAGGAAGTAAGAGACCACTGGACAGATAGTGAAGGAAGTAAGAGACCACTGGACAGATAGTGAAGGAAGTAAGAGACCACTGGACAGATAGTGAAGGAAGCAAGAGACCACTGGACAGATAGTGAAGGAAGTTAGAGACCACTGGGCAGATAGTGAAGGAAGCAAGAGACCACTGGACAGATAGTGAAGGAAGTAAGAGACCACTGGACAGATAGTGAAGGAAGTAAGAGACCACTGGACAGATAGTGAAGGAAGCAAGAGACCACTGGACAGATAGTGAAGGAAGTAAGAGACCACTGGACAGATAGTGAAGGAAGTAAGAGACCACTGGATAGGTAATGAAGGAAGCACGAGACAAATGAGCAGGTATTAAAGGGAGTACGAGTCTACTGGATAGGTAATGAAGGAAGCGAGAGACCACTGGACAGATGGTGAAGGAAGTAAGAGACCACTGGATAGGTAATGAAGGAAGCAAGAGACCAATGAACAGGTATTAAAGGGAGTGCGAGACCACTGATAGATAATGAAGGAAGCGAGAGACCACTGCACAGATGGTGAAGAAAGTAAGAGACCACTGGATAGGTAATGAAGGAAGCAAGAGACCAATGAACAGGTATTAAAGGGAGTACGAGACCACTGGATAGGCAATGAAGGAAGCGAGAGACCACTGGACAGAGAGTGAAGGAAGCAAGAGACCACTGGATAGGTAATGAAGGAAGCAAGAGACCATTGGACAAATGGTGAATGAAACAAGAGGTCGGAAAAAAAAAACATTGGATTAACCTGCGGACATTTGGTCGGCGTTGGAGAAAAAAATTAAATGAAAAACGTGTCTAACTGGAACCCATACTAAATGTCCACCCCACTGAAGTAATCTGCGCTTAAACGACTGTCCCCCCACGCCTCTCTCTCTCTCTCTCTCTCTCTCTCTCTCTCTCTCTCTCTCTCTCTCTCTCTCTCTCTCTCTCTCTCTCTCTCTCTCTCTCTCTCTCTCTCTCTCTCTCTCTCTCTCTCTCTCTCTCTCTCTCTCTCTCTATCTGTCTTTCTATCTATCTATCTATCTGTCTATCTATCTATCTATCTATCTTATATAGTTTATTTTATTTATTTTGCTTTGTCGCTGTCTCCCGCGTTAGCGAGGTAGCGCAAGGAAACAGACGAAAGAATGGCCCAACCCGCCCACATACACATGTATATACATGCACGTCCACACACGCAATATACATACCTATACATTTCAATGTACACATATATATACACACACAGACATATACATATATACACATGTACATAATTCATACTGTCTGCCTTTATTTGTTCCCATCGTCACCTCGCCACACATGGAATAACAACCCCCTCCCCCCTCATGTGTGCGAGGTAGCGCTAGGAAAAGACACCAAAGGCCCCATTCGTTCACACTCAGTCTCTAGCTGTCATGTAATAATGCACCGAAACCACGGCTCCCTTTCCACATCCAGGCCCCACACAACTTTCCATGGTTTACCCCAGACGCTTCACATCCCTAGTTCAGTCCACTGACGGCAAGTCGACCCCGGTATACAACATCGTTCCAATTCACTCTATTCCGTGAACCCCTTTCAACCTCATGCATGTTCAGGCCCCAGTCGCTTAAAAAATTTTCCACTCCATCCTTCCACCTCCAATTCGGTCTCCCGCTTCTCCTTGTTCCCTCCACCTCTGACACATATATCATTTTTGTCAACCTTTTCCTCTCTCATCCTCTCCCTATATCCAAACCATTTCAACACACCTTCTTCTGCTCTCTTGGCCACACTATATTATCACACATCTTTCTTACCTTTTCATTACTTACTCGATAACACCACCTCACACCACATATTGTCCGCAAACATTTCATTTCCAGCACATCCACCCTCCTCCATACAACCCTATCTATATCCCATGCCTCGCAACCATATATTATCGTTGGAATTACTATTCCTTCAAACATACCCATTTTAGCCTTCTGAAATAACGTTCTCTCCTTCCACACATTCTTCATCGCACCCAGAACCCTTCGCCCCCTCCCCCACCCTGTGACTCACTTCCGCTTCCATGGTTCCATTCGCTGCAAAGTCCAGTTCTACATATCTAAACCACTTTACTTCTTCATATATATATATATATATATATATATATATATATATATATATATATATATATATATATATATATATATATATATATATATATATATATATATATATATATATATGATTTTCAAAGTACAGAATTGGATGAAAGAGCAGCAGGTCATAAATGTAGGTGCAAATATATAGCAGTAGCATCATTAGTACATACAACTTGTTACAAACAGATTATAACCCAGGGAAAAAGGAATATTACAATTCACTTCGTGTTACACCTGACATAGCAGTGTTACAGAGAGCAATGTTGACAATATCACACACGATATGGCAGTTCCTACAGACAACGATATCGACAGTTCCACTAATGGGATATGTGGGTCTTCACAGATAACAGTGTTAACAATAGTGGAAGTAATGACAACTTATGATCTGGAAATGGACGAAGATTAGATATGACGCAGCTGTAGAGAACACGTTGGCAAGATTAACTCGATCATCTCTAATCCGACAAGAAGAAATTGAATAAGACTCTAATGATCTATTGTCAAATATGGACTGGAATGAAGTCTTATATTGACATTAATATAGACATCAACACAATACTATCTTGAAAGAGAATGAGTCAAGTAATATAAAAGACAAATCCCATCGAAAGAGAGGAATAGAGAGTGAAATGAAGAATAGAGAGATAGAAAATAATGCATCTGGATAAGAAGAGAATAAAGAAAGAAAAGACGATTAATACTTAGCAATAACAGAGGTATAGACGATTTGCAAGAAGAGAAAAATGATATATAGATTCCAACACATGAACAATGAAATCTCATACAGAACAACAGAGGTTGCATGAGGAGAAAGCACTACAAAGTATGGGGTAGAATCCCAAAAGTCCTGTATTCATTTATGAACAAAGAAAAGAACATATATTTTCTGGGATCGGGCCTTTAAAAGCGGGAAAACATTTAAAAACGAACGCATCAAAATATACGAAATGCTAATTGGTCGGTATAAATCAGTCTTCAGTTAAAAAGAAAAAAAGAATGATGGATAAAGACGCTTGATTGATAATGCTGTATATAACTAATCTGATAAGAATGCTATTACAGTTACTGAAATGAGAGAAAATGCTATAAACAGCGCATTAACTTAGCTTAGAGGAAACGCATCTCCAAATCCTAAAAGAACTCCAACTAGTTTCTATACAAAAAAAAAAAATAGTTAAAAAGACGATGACAGAAAAACGTTTGATGTTGCTAATGAGTCAAATACTAGATCAAAACAGTATGACACACGTTCCTGAAATGGTGCTTGCAGAACCAGTAGAGAAAGACGGATCTAAATATCTACCAAAGCAGCTCACACCAGCGATCATAACATCACACGGAATTAAAGGTTTTAAAAAAGAGTGCGGGTAAACATGTCTATGAATACACTTGACTAATGGCAACTACACAGATGAAGACCAACATGAATATGTACCAAGTAAAAAAGCTTACACAGACTCAAAAGTTCTGTTTTATCATTAATGCAGTTATCAAACTCTAAAGCAAAGAAAGCGAATCGGTGCTATTGATTCTCTAATCTGCTGAAGCAAATTACAGAATTGCATCAGGAAAAGGAGGGAAACTAGACATTAATAGATAAATAGATTACCTGATTAAGGGATATCTATCAAGCAGAAAAATTCAGTGTAGTGGCAAATGTAGCCACATGTGGTAAAATGGTTGCAATGATGCTATCAGATGGTGAAGTTAAAGCCACACTTTAGTGAGATGTTTGGCAGGTGATACCAGAGTCAGTGAAATAGATACGAATATACCACTAGCGGATATAATTCTATAAGCGGGTGAAAATCTAGCATATAATTCTATAAGCGGATGAAAATCTAGCATATAATTCTATAAATGGATGAAAATACTTGGATGTAATTCTACAGATGGATGAAAATCTATCATATAATTCCATAAATGGATGAAAAAATTGGATATAATTCTATAAAAGGATGAAAATCTAGCATATGATTCTATAAATGGATGAAAAAACTTGGATGTAATTCTACAGATAGATGAAAATCTATCATATAATTCCATAAATGGATGAAAAAATTGGATACAATTCTATAAATGGATGAAAATCTAGCATATAATTTTATAAATGGATGAAAAAACTTGGATATAATTCTATAAATGGATGAAAATCTAGCATATAATTCTATAAATGGATGAAAAAACTTGGATATAAGTCTATAGTTGAGCTTGAAAACTAGGATATAATTCTTTACATGTGTGGACGTAATGCTAACGCAGTATGATAAAGATTAACTTGAACAAATAAGTTATGGAACGACTAAGAATACAAGAGAAGACACACTTCAAAGGGACAGACAGCGAAAGAGGTATAGAAAGTGAGGGAAAACTCAAAGATCTTGTGATCACAAACGAGAAGCTTGACTTCTGTGATCATTATTACAGGACGGCAGAATCGAGCCACATATTGAGTAGTATGATAATGAGGACTTTCATTACTACGAGATAGTAAAGTAATGACGCTGACAATGTTCACGGTATGATATATATATATATATATATATATATATATATATATATATATATATATATATATATATATATATATATATATATATATATATATATATATCCCTGGGGATAGGGGAGAAAGAATACTTCCCACGTATTCCCTGCGTGTCGTAGAAGGCGACTAAAAGGGGAGGGAGCGGGGGGCTGGAAATCCTCCCCTCTTAATTTTTTTTTTAATTTTCCAAAAGAAGGAACAGAGAAGGGGGCCAGGTGAGGCTATTCCCTGTGGCCCAGTTCTCTGTTCTTAACGCTACCTCGCTAACGCAGGAAATGGCGAATAGTTTGAAAAAAAAAAATATATATATATATATAAGGCAAAGTTGAATACTACTGCTTTGTACGGGAATTTCTATTGCGAGAAATGAAAAAAAGTTAATGATGAAAATGTTCATGGTGCAATATCTTAGAAGCTAAACTTGAATCCTGCTTTGTTGTATGGTTATCAACCAAAGCAAACTAAATCAAATAAACCAGAAAGAATTCAGGAACACAATACAAGTCAAAATGGAATGATATGGGACACATGAGTTAAAATGAAAGACCAAAAGAGTTACAGTAATGCAGAGCGGCAAACTAAATGGAAAAGGAAAGCATATGTTTTCGAACTAACATCCTCATCATGAACGTTAAGCAACAGAATGATTCAATCTATAGATGTTCCTCGGGAAATCCTGGAGACACAGAAGAGCAACACACGTTCACCCTCCATGAGAGATGGAAGAGGCTGTTCAGTGTTAGGCCTCGTAAAATGTAGGATCATCCCTGGAGTTCACATCGAATCCTACAAAGTAAAGATATTAGACGGATGGTGAAGTGACCTGCCATATCAAAAACACGGGATGTGACTGCAAGCGAAATGGAGCGATAGACGGACAATGCTGAACGGCACGAGCCAAGATGTGCGGTGAGGCCTACGCGCCAGCCTTACCTCAGGCAAAGTCTCGTCGTCAGTATTCATAAGTTGGAAGGTGCTAGGTAGATAGGTCAGTAGGTAAGTAGTATACCAGGGAGGTATACTACGGTAGTATACCAGGGAGGTATACTACGGTAGTATACCAGGGAGGTATACTACGGTAGTATACCAGGGAGGTAGACTACGGTAGTATACCAGGGAGGTATACTACGGTAGTATACCAGGGAGGTAGACTACGGTAGTATACCAGGGAGGTATACTACGGTAGTATACCAGGGAGGTATACTACGGTAGTATACCAGGGAGGTATACTACGGTAGTATACCAGGGAGGTAGACTACGGTAGTATACCAGGGAGGTAGACTACGGTAGTATACCAGGGAGGTAGACTACGGTAGTATACCAGGGAGGTAGACTACCACTGCTACCCACCTGGGTATCGGAAAGGTCCGTGATGGCGATGCTGTGAACGAACACTTCAGTGGCTGTCAAGTGTCACTTCTTTGACCCAGGTAGCTTTAGGTATCTATTCAATTCTACCTCACCAACAAGTGGGCTGTTGGCTTCCAGTCCACGAACGTCCAGAGTCTCCATCTTATGTACAACACTTGACGGTACATAACTCACACGACTCGTTCTTCGTAGCACTAGATTTTCCTGCTATGAGCACTGCGCGTTAGCCCTGCCCTTTTTTTCGTCAGAGTCAAGTTATAAGTACTCGCATGTAAGTTTCCATCTATCTGCAGAGCCTCACCAGTTCTTCCCTAACCCTACAATAACGTCGACGAACATCTGTTCTCCCTACAAAGCAACGACTAATCCTCCCTCTCCCTGAACAATGGAGCCTCGCTCTATCCCTTCAGAATGAAGATGGATTCTCCTTCCTCCTATTGAGCTAGACACGGACATGCTAAACTCGATTCCACAAGACCACAGACACGGTCACGGTCGACCCTCTCTCCGCAGACATATGTCATGCTCGACCTGCCTCTACAGACACAATCATCTTCGGTAGAATTCCACAGACACAGCTATGCTCAGCCTGCCAGGAGCGGTGACATGGTTCGACACCCGTTCATTTGGCCTCTTGTGTCGGCCGTATCCATCATGAATTACAATATTGACTGCACGTCATTATCACCAATGACTTGCTATTGACGTGTGCCTGATGCTGTGATCAATTAATCACCGTCTTAATCATTATGCTTTCTCTATCATTAAGTTCTATTGCGGAACATAATTCATTATTACGAAACATTTTGCAGTGCGTAGTATTCTCTGTAACAAACGAAATGGTACATATTCTCCTTATCTTGAATTTTAGACACTGGCTATATATATATATATATATATATATATATATATATATATATATATATATATATATATATATATACATGTATATACATATATATATATATATGTATATATATATATATATAGGACATACAAAGCTCCATCAGCCAGGATCGAACCTGGGACCCCTTGTGCAAGAGGCAGGCATGCTAACCGCTAGGCTAAGGGACTGTATTATAGGAAACAACTATTCGAAATACTAAGTACTCGAATACCCTTCGTCTCACAATGGTGAGCAACGGGGTCTATCGGTTGTTTCCGAACAGAACACATAGCCAGCTGAGAGCGTTTTACCGAACCTGACTGTACAACGCGGAGTTATATGAATACGAATAAAGTGTATATATGTATATACATAGGGTGGGGGAGGGGGCGAAAATTCTGGGAGCCTTGAAGAATGTGTGGAAGTCGAGAACATTATCTCGGAAAGCAAAAATGGGTATGTTTGAAGGAATAGTGGTTCCAACAATGTTGTATGGTTGCGAGGCGTGGACTGTGGATAGAGTTGTGCGCAGGAGGATGGATGTGCTGGAAATGAGATGTTTGAGGACAATGTGTGGTGTGAGGTGGTTTGATCGAGTAAGTAACGTAAGGGCAAGAGAGATGTGTGGAAATAAAAAGAGCGTGGTTGAGAGAGCAGAAGAGGGTGTTTTGAAATGGTTTGGTCACATGGGGAGAATGAGTGAGGAAAGATTGACCAAGAGGATATATGTGTCGGAGGTGGAGGGAACGAGGAGAGAAGGGAGACCAAATTGGAGGTGGAAAGATGGAGTGAAAAAGATTTTGTGTGATCGGGCTGAACATGCAGGAGGGTGAAAGGAGGGCAAGGAATAGAGTGAATTGGAGCGATGTGTATACCGGGGTTGACGTGCTGTCAGTGGATTGAATCAAGGCATGGAAGCGTCTGGGGTAAACCATGGAAAGCTGTGTAGGTATGTATATTTGCGTGTGTGGACGTATGTATATACATGTGTATGAAAGTGGGTTGGGCCATTTCTTTCGTCTGTTTCCTTGCGCTACCTCGCAAACGCGGGAGACAGCGACAAAGCAAAAAAAAAAAAAAAAAAAAAAAAAAAATATATATATATATATATATAATATTAATATATATATATATATATATATATATATAATTATATATATATATGTATATATATATATATATATATAATATATATATATATATTTTTTTTTTTTTCTATCTTCTTC
>NW_027264384.1:0-18679 GCF_036320965.1 Panulirus ornatus | reverse complement strand
GGTGGGTTAGGAGTAAAAGCGAACGAGAATAGCCTGGGATAGATAGCGACGTGGGTCGGCTCTGAATATTGCGCGAGGTGGAATGAACCTGAAAGCGAGTGAAGATGAGCTTCTATCCAAGAGGACTGGGCCATAAAAAGCATGGGTGGGTGGGACTTAAGGGGGCTGGATAGAATGAAAAAAAAGAGGTTAGCAGGGTATTGAAGAGAGGTTGGCCCGAACAGAAGGTGAAGGTGAGAGGGAATGAAGACTACGGTTGGGCTAGAGAACTGAAATGAGAGTGGGTGGGCTAGAAGGCGAGAGGGGAGGGGGTCTGAAAGGTGTGAATGGAAGTACATCCTGAAGGGAGAGTGAGATGGTCTTGTAGGTAAGTGTGAAAGGCAACGATGGTTCAGGGGTTTAATGCGTTTGAATTGCGAGGGGTCTGTGATGTGCTGAGGCGAAGGTACGCGGGGTCAGAAGTTGAAGTTAGGTTGAGCTTAGAAAGGCGAAGGTGTGCTGGTTTGGCCGGCAAGGGTTAGCTAGTTCTAAAAGCAAAAATGGAATCGGCCAAAGGACGATTGGTTGGCGCTGGGTGGAAGGGGGAAGTCTTGAGGGCAAAGGTGGGATGGGTTAAAGATGTGGGTCGGCTGCACTGAAGGAGCGGGGGGAATGGGACGAAAAAAGGGAAGGGGGAGAGAGAGAGAGAGGGGGGAAAGGGGAGAGAGAGGAGGAGAGGGGGGGGGGGGGGGGGGGGGGGGGGGGGGGGAGAGAGAGAGAGGAGATGAGAGAGAGAGGGGAGAGGAGAGGAGAGAGAGAGAGAGAGAGAGAGGGGAGAGAGGGGGAGAGAGAGAGGGGGACGAGGGGAAAAAGAAAAGAGAGAGGAGAGAGAGGAAAAGGGGAGAGAAAAGGGAGAGAGGGGGAGAGAGTGGGAGGAGAGGGGGAGGAGAGAGAGAGGAGATAGGAGCGAGAGAGAGAGATAGAGGGAGAGAGAGGAGAAGAGAGGATATTTAGTTTTTTTTATGCGCTAGAAGGCAAACGTGAGATGGGCTTGAAGGGGGACGGAAAGCTAGACTAAAAAGCGAGGGTGACCCGGACCTGAGGTGAGGCTCGGAGGTCCACAAGCGAGGTTGAGGTGGAATGAAGTGAGGGTGGAAGGGGCCTGAAGGTGAGGGTTTTTTGCCGACCTTTAACCGCGAGGGTGTGCTTTTCATGGCGGCGGCGACAGTGGAATGGGCTGAGAAAGTGGTTACTCGGCCTGAAAATATGTGGGGGGGCTCGGGAAGTAATTGAAGATGGAATTGGCCTGAAGGCTAGAGTAGGAAATGGCCTGGAAGGCGAGGTTGAGCTGGGTTTGAGGGCATTAGTGGGATGGAATGACGGGATGCGGGATATGCCTGAAGACGAGGGTGGGCTGGAAAAGGCCTCCATGGTCAGGGTCAAAATTTCGAAAATGGATGGTCTTAGACGAGGATGAGCGGGGCTGGGGGGATGTGAGCTTGACATGAAGGCAAAGGAGGGATGGGCAGAAGTCGAAGATGGAAAGGCCTGAAGACGAGGGTGGGCAGAGTCTCAAGCGGTTTAGGTGGGTTTTGGGGCCCCGGGGAAGTCGATGTGGGATGTCCTGAACACGAGTGTAGTCGGGAAAAGAAGGCGAGGACAGGTTCGGGGTGGAAAGGTGTGAGGTGGGTTGTGCCTGTAGACGAAGATGAGCTGGGCCTAAAGGGGATTTGTGAGTTTGCCCTTAAAGGTTAAGGTCAAATGGGTAAGAAGGGCAATGGTGGGATGGGTTTGAGACGATGGGGCCAAATATGAGGCGATGGTGGGATGGATTGAAGATGAGTGTGGTTTTGGGGATGAAAGCGAACGTGGGCTGGGATAGGAAGGGAGGAGAAGTGTTGGAATTAGGTCGTTGGTGGGGGATGGGCCGAGGCGAGGGTGAGATTGGCTAGTATTTGGGGTAGATGGGAAAGAAGGCATGGATGAGATGGGATGAATATAGGGTTGGATTGACTTGAAGAGATTCGTGGGTCGGAAGGAGAGTTTGCTTGCGTTAAAAGGTGAATTTTGTGTTGGAAGTGTGGGAATGGTGGTCTAGGAGTAAAGGGGAGAATAGCCTGGGATAGATAGCGAAGTGGGTGGCTCTGAATATTGCGAGGGGAAATATGAGTGAAAGCGAGGGGAGATGAGCTTCTATCCAATGGTGGGATGGGCCAGAGAGCAAGGGTGGGGGGGACTTGAAGGCGGGCTAGGATAGAATTGAAAAGAGGGTTAGCAGGGTATGAAGAGAGGTTGGGCCCCAACAGAAGGTGAAGGTGAGAAGGGAATGAAGATTTGGTTGGGCTAGAATGAGATGAGAGTGGGTGGGTAGAAAGGGGAGAGAGGGGCGGGGCTGAAAGGTGGGATGGAAAAAAGCCTGAAAGGGGAGAGTGAGATGGTCTTGTAGGTAAGTGTGGAAAAGGGGAGAAGGTCAAGGGTTTTTGTGCGTTTCAATGAGAGGGTGTGTGATGTGCCTGAAGGCGAAGGTAGGCCTGCAGAATTTTAAGGTTAGGTTGAGTTAGGGAAAGGGGAAGGTGTGCTGTATTTCGGTAAGGTTAGCTAGTCCCAAAGCAAAAGTGGGATCGGCCAAAGGACGATGTTGGGCTGAGTGGAAGGGGGGAAGGTTTGAGGGCGAAGGTAGGATGGGTCTAAAGATGTAGGCGGTTGGCCTGAAGGAGCGGGTGGAATGGGCACAAGAAAGAGAGGAGAGGAGTGAGAGAAGAGAGGGAGGGAGAGAAGAGGAGAGAGAGAAGGGGAGAGAAAAGAGGGAGGGGAGAGAGGGGAGAAGATCTAGTTTTTGTATGCGCTAGAAGGCAAACGTGAGATGGGCTTGAAGGCGGGGAAAGCTAGACAAAAAAAGAGGGTGGGGCCGGCCTGAAGGTGAGGCTCGGATGGTCCACAAACGAGGATTAGGTGAGAATGAAGGTGAGGTTGGAATTGGCCTGAAGGTGATGGTTTGCCGAACCCATCCGCGAGGGTGTTCTTTTCATGGCGGCGACAGTGGAATGGGCCTGAGAAAATGGTTACCTCGGCCTGAAAATGAGGGTGGGTGGGAAAATGAAGATGGAATTGGCGAAGGCTAGAGTAGGATGGGCCTGAAGGCGATGTTGAGCTAGGTTTTTAGGGCATTAGTTTGGATGACCTGACGGGAATGCTGGGATATGCCCGAAGACGAGGTTGGGTGGGACAAAAGGCCTCCTGGTCAGGGTCAAAAGTCGAAAAAGGAAGGTTCGTAGACGAGGATGAGTGGGCTGAGGGCGGATTGAGATTGACATGAAAGGCAAAGGAGGGATGGGCCCGAAGTCGAAGATGGTAAGGCCCTGAAGACGAGGTTGGGCAGAGTTCAAAGCGAGCTTGAGGTAGGTTTGGGGCCAGAAGTCGATTGTGGGATGTCTGAACACGAGTGTAGTCAGGAAAGAAGGGCGAGGACAGGTTAGGTGGAAGGTTTAGGTGGGTTGTGCCTGTAGACGAAGATGAGTGGGCTAAAGGGGGTGTGAGCTTGACCTAAAGGTTAAGGTCAAATGTGTAAGAAATCAATGGTGGGATGGGTTTGAAGCCCATGGTGGCCAAATACTAAGGCGATGGTGAGATGGGTTTTAAGATGAGTGTGGTATGCGACTGAAAACGAAGTGGGCTGGGATAGGAGGAGGAGAAGTGTTGGAATTAGGTCGTTGGTGGGATGGACCTGAAGGCGGGGTGAGATAGGTTAGATTTGTGGGTTAGATGGGAAAGAAGGCATGGATGAGATGGATGAATGTGAGGGTTGGATTGACTTGAAAGAGATTCGCTGGTGGGAAAGGAGAGGTTTGCTTTGCGTTAGAAGGTGAATGTGGGTTGATTTAAGTGATGGGAATGGTGGGTCTAGGAGTAAAGCGAGAATACCCTGGGATAGATAGCGAGGGTGGGTCGGCTTGAATTGCGAGTGGAATAAACAGAAAGCGATTAAAGGGATGAGGCTTCTATCCATGGTGGGTGGGCCAGAAAGAAAGGGTGGGTTAGGATTTGAAGGCGGGTAGGTAGAATTGAAAAAGAAGGTTAGAGGTATGGAAGAGAGGTTGGGCCAACAAAGGTAAAGGGTGAGAAGGGAATAAAGACTAGGTTGGGCTAGAACTGAAAATGAGAGTGGGCGGGGTAGAAGGCGAGAGGGGGGGGGTTAAAAGGTGTGAATGGAAGAATCTGAAGGCGAGGTAGATGGTCTTGTAGGTAAGTTGGAAAGGCAAGAAGGGTCAGGGTTTAATGCGTTTGAATGAGAGGGGTGTGATGTGCCTAAAGGCGAAGGTAGCGGGGTCAGAAGTTGAAGTTAGGTTGAGTAGAAGGCGAAGGTGTTGGCTGGTTTTTGCGGCAAGGGTTAGTTTGTTCTAAAAGCAAAGTGGAATGGGCCCAAAAGGGACGATGTTGGGCTGAGCTGGAAGGGGGAAGGTCTTGAGGGCGAAGGTGGGATGGGTCTAAAGATGTAGGTCGGCTGCGACTAAAGGAGGGGAGGGAAATGGGCCACAAGGAAGAGAGAGGAGAGGGGAGAGAGAGAGAGGAGTGGAGAGAGATAGAGAGGGGAGTGAGGAAGGAGAGGAGAGAGAGAGAGAGGAGGAGAGGAGAGAGAGAGAGAGAGGAGACGGAGAAAAGGGAGAGGGGGAGGGATTGAGAGCGAGGGAAGAGAGAGAGAAGGAGAGAGGGAGAGATGAGAGGGAGAAGGGGAAAAGGAAAGAGAGAGAGAGAGGGAAGAGACAGAGGAGTGGAAGAGAGAGAGGAGAGAGTATGATCTAGTTTTTGTAATGCGTAGAAGGAAACGTGAGATGGGTTTGAAGGCGATAGAGACTTGACAAAAGGCTGAGGGTGACCCGGCCCTAAATGAAAGGGCGGATGGTCCTAAAGCGAGGGGGGTGGAGTAAAAGGAGGGTGGGATGGGCTGAGGTGAGGGTTTTCGCCAAACCCGCGAGGGTTTGTTTTTGGGGCGACGGAAAATGGGCCTGAAAAATTGGTTACTGCCCTGAAAATAGGGGGGCTCGGGAAGAAAGAAAGATGGATTCCCCCTGAAGGGCTGAGTAGGATATGCTGGAGGGGAGGTTGAGCTAGTTTTGAGGGATTAGTTTGGATGGGACTGACGGGAATGCAGGGATATGCCTGAAGACGGGGTGGGCTTGGGGCCAAAGTCCTCCATGGTCAGGGTCCCGAAGTCGAAATGGAATGGGTCTGTAGACGAGAATGAGCTGGGCTTTAGGGCGAATGTGAGTTTTTACACGAAAGCTAAGGGGGAGGGCCAGAAGTCGAAGTGGTAAGGCCTGAAGACGAGGGGGGCAGAGTCTCAAGGCGAGCTTGAGGTAGGTTTGGGCAGAGGTCGATTGTGGGATGTCCTGAAACGAGTGTTGTCAGGAAGAAGTCGAGGAAGGTTCGGGTTTAGGGGGGAGGTGGGTTGTGCCTCTAGGGCGAAAATGAGCTGAGCCTAAAGGGGAGTGTGAGCTTGACCTAAAGGTTAAGGTTTAAATGGGCAAGAAGGCAATGGTGGGATGGGTTTGAAGACGATGGTGGCAAATACTGGAGGCGTGGTGAGATGGGTGTAAGTTGAGTGTGGTATGCGACTGGAAAACGAACGTGGGCTGGGATTTGGAGGAAGAGAAGTGTTGGAATTAGGTCGTTGGTGGGATGGGCCTGAAGGCGAGGGTGAGATAGGCTTAGTATTTGGGGGTGGATGGAAAGAAGGATTGGTGAGATGGTTTTTGAATGTGAGGGTTGGATTGACTTGAAGAAGATTCGCTGTGTCGGAAGGAGGGTTTGCTTTGCGTTAGAAGGTGAATGTGGGGTTGGAAGTGAGGGAATGGTGGTTAGGAGTAAAAGCGAGAATAGCCTGGGGTAGAGAGCGAAGGGGGTCGGTATGAATATGCGAATGGAATGAGCCAGAAAGGAGTTAAGATGGCTTCTACCCAAGGGGGGTGGGCAGAAAGAATGGGTGGGGATTGGCTTGAAGGCTTGGCTGGGATAGAATTGAAACAGATGGGTGGAAGATAGGAAGAGAGGTTGGGCCCAACAGAGGGTGAAGGGATGAAAAATGAATAAAGGGATAGGTTGGGCTAGGACTGAAAATGAGAGTGGGCTGGTTTAGAGGCGAAATCGTGTCGGGTCTGAAGGTGTGGATGGAAGAGGCCTGAAGAGGTCTTGCAGGTAAGTATGGAAAGGCGAGAAGGTAAGGGTTTAATGCGTTTGAATGAGATGGGTGTGATGTGCCTGAAGGCGAAGGTAGGCGGGGTCAGATGTTGAAGTTGGGTTTGGGCTAGAAGGCGAAGGTGTGCCTGTATTTACGGCAAGGGTTAGTAGCCCTAAAAGCAAAGTGGGATCGGCCAAAGGACGATGTGGCATTGAGCTGGAAAGGGGGGGTAGGTCTAGAGGGCGAAGGTGGGATGGGTCTAAAGATGTAGGTCGGCTTCGTGAAGGAGGGGTGGAATGGGCCACAAGAGAGAGGAGAGAGGGGAGGAGAGAGAGAGAGAGAGATGAGAGAGGAGAGAGAGATGAGAGAGAGAGAGAGAGAGAGAGAGAGGGGAAATCTATTTTTTGTATGTCCTAAAAGGCAAACGTGAGATGGGCTTGAAAGCGAGGGAAAGCTACACAAAAAGGTGAGTGTGAGCCGGCCCTAAAGGTGAGGCTCGGATGGCCCAGAGAGGGGGTGAGGGGGGAGCTGAAGGTGAGGGTGGAATTGGCCTGAAGGTGATGGTTTGTCGACAAACGCGAGGGTGTGCTTTTCATGGCGGCGAAAGTGGAATGGGTCTAAGAAAGTGGTTACCCGGCCTGAAAATGAGGGTGGGTGGGGAAATAAGTGAAGATGGATTGGCGGGAAGGCTTAGAGTTAGGATATCCCTGGAGGCGAGGTTGAGTAGTTTTGAGGGCATTAGTAGGATGGACCTGAGGGGAATGCTGGGATATGCCTGAAGACGAGGGGGGGGCTGGGCCAAAGTCCTCCATGGTCAGGGTCAGAAGTCGAAAAGGGTAATGGGTCTGAAGACGAGAATGAGCTGGGCCTGAGGGCGAATGTGAGTTTGACCAACGAAAAAAAAAAAAAGGAGGGAGGGGCCAGAAGTCGAAGATGGTACGGCCCTGAAGCGAGGGTGGGCAGAGTCTCAGGCGAGCTTGAGGTAGGTTTGGCCAGAGGTCGATTGTGGGATGTCCCTAAAACACGGTGTAGTCAGGAAAAGAAGTCGAGGACAGGTTCGGTTGGAGGGGGAGGTGGTTGTGCTCTGGGTCGAAGATGAGCTGAGCCTAAAGGGGAGTGTGAGCTTGACTAAGGGTTTTAAGGTCAAGGGCAAGAAGGCAATGGGGGATGGGTTGAAGACGATGGGGGCCCAAATTTTTGGGAGGGGGATGGTGAGTGGGTGTAAGATGAGTGTGGTTGCGAGGGAAAGCGAAGTGCTTTGGGTGGGATAGGGGGGAAGAGAAGTGTTGGAATTAGGTCGTTGGTGGATGGGCCTGAAGGCGGAGGGTGGGGATTGGCTAGTATTTGGGTTGTTGGATGGGAAAGAAGGCATTGGTGTGTTGGTATGAATGTGAGGGTTGGATTGACTTGAAGAAGATTCGCTTTTGTGGGAAGGGGGGTTTTTGCTTTGCGTTAGAAGGTGAATGGAGTTGGAAGTGATGGGAATGGTGGTCTAGGAGTAAAAGCGAGAATTTACCCTGGGTAGAGAGCGAAGGGGGTCGGCTTATAAAATATGCGAATGGAATGAAGCCAGAAAGCGGGGTTAGATGGCTTCTATCCAAAGGTGGGAGGGCCCGAACATGGGTGGGATTTGGTTTGGGAAGGCTGGGCTGGGGATAGAATTGAAACAGATGGGTGAGCAAGATAGGAAGAGAGGGTTGGGCCACCGGGGGTTTGAAGATGAGAAATGAATTGAGGACTAGTTGGCTAGGACTGAAAATGAGGGGGGTGGGTTAGAAGGCGAAATCGTGTCGGGTCTGAAGGTGTGGATGGAAGAGGCCTGAAGGGTCTTGCAGGTAAGTAGGAAAGGCGAGAAGGTAAGGGTTTATGCGTTTGAATGAGATGGGTGTGATTTTCCCTTTGAAGGCAAAGGGTAGGCGGGGTAAGATGTTGAAGTTAGGTTGGGCTAAAAGGGCCCGAAGGTTTTTTGGCCTGTTTTTACGGCAGGGTTAGTAGTCCTAAAAGCAAAAGGGGGATCGGCCCAAAGGACGATGTTGCATTGAGCTGGGAAGGGGGTAGGTTAGAGGGCGAAGGTGGGAGGGGTCTAAAGATGTGGGTCGGTTCGCCTGAGGAGCGGGTGGAAAGGGCCACAAGAGAGAGGGGAAGAGAGAGAGATGAGGAGAGAGGAGGGGAGAGAGAGAGATTAAGTGAGAAGAGAGAGAAGAGTTTTGGAGATGAGACGAGAGAGGAGAGAGAGAGAGAGAGGAGAGATCTATTTTTTGTAGTCCTAAAAGGCAAACGTGAGTGGGCTTGAAAGCGGGGGAAAGCTACACAAAAAGGGGTGAGTGTGAGCCGGCCTGAAGGTGAGGCTCGGTATGGTCAGAGAAGCGGGGGGTGAGGAGGAGTGAAGGGAGGGTGGAATTGGCCTGAAGGTGAGGGTTTGTTTCGACTAACCGGAGGGTGTGCTTTTCATGGCGGCGAAAGGGGAAAAGGGTCTAAGAAGTGGTTACTCCCGAAAATGAGGGGGGGTCGGGAAATAATAAAGATGGATTTGGCTGAAGGCTAGAGTAGGATGGGCTGAAGGGCGAGGTTGAGTAAGTTTGAGGGAATTGTAGTATGGCCCTGACGGAATGCTGGGATATGCCTGAAGACGAGGGTGGGCTGGGCCCAAGGCCTCCATGGTCAGGGTCAGAAGTCGAAAAGGGAATGGGTCTGTAGACGAGAATGGCGGGCCTGGGGCGAATGAAAGCTTGAGATGAAGGCTAAGGAGGGATGGGCCAGAAGTCGAAGATGGTAAGGCTGAAGACGAGGGGGGGTTTAGGTCTCAAGGGCGAGTTGGGAGGTTAGGTTTGGCGGTCCAAGGAGGGGGGGGTCGATTGTGGGATGTCCTGAACACGATTTGTAGTCAGGAAAAGAAGTCGAGGACAGTTCGGCGGGAAAGGGGGGAGTGTGGGTTGTGCTGTAGACGAAGATGAGTGAGCCAAAAGGGGAGTGTGAGTTTTACCAAAGGTTAAGGTCAAATGGGCAAAAGGCAATGGTGGGATGGTTTGAGCGATGGTGGCCAAATACTGGGGCGATGGTGGTGGGTTGAAGATGAGTGTGGTATGCGATGAAAGAGAAGTGGTGGGGAAAAGGAGGAGAAGTGTTGGAATTGGGTTTGTTGGTGGGATGGGCCTGAAGGCGAGGGTGAGATAGGCTAGTATTTTGGGGGTTGGAGGGGGAAAGAAGGATGGTGACATGGGATGAATATCAGGGTTGGATTGACTAAAGAAGTTTCGCTGGGTGGGAAAAGGAGAGTTTGCTTTGCTTTAGAAGGTGAATGTAGGTTGGAAGTTATGGGAATGGTGGTCTTGGAGTAAAAGCGAAAATTTAGCCTGGGTAGAGAGCAAGGGGGTCGGCTATGAATATGCAAGAGGAATGGCCTAAAAAGCGAGTTAAGATGAGCTTCACCCAAAGGTGGGATTGGGTAGGAAAGCAAGGGTGGGTTTGGGCTTGATGGCTAGGCTGGGATAGAATTTGAAAAAGATGGGTGGCAGGATAGGAAGAGAGGTTGGGCCAACCAGAGGGTGAAGGTGAGAAGGGAATGAAGACTAGGTTGGGCTAGGACTGAAAAGAGATTTGGGGGGGTTTTAAAAGGCGAAATGGTGGGTGTCTGAAGGTGTGGATGGAAGAGGCCTAAACCCGAGAGTGAGATGGTCTTGTAGGTAAGTGTTGGGGAAAAAGGCGAGAAGGAAAGGGTTTTAATGCGTTTGAATTTCGAGGATGTGATGTGCATGAAGGCGAAAGTAGGCGGTGTCAGAAGTTGAAGTTGGGTTTTGGCTAAAGGGCGAGGTGTGCTGGTATTTACGGCAAGGGTTAAGCTGTCCTAAAAGCAAAAGTGGGAACGGCCAAAGGACGATTTTTGGGATGAGCTGGAAGGGCGAAGGTCTTAAAGGGCCCGAAGGTGGGATGGGTCTAAAGATGTAGGTCGTCTTCGCTGAAGGGGGCGGGTGAAGGGGCCCACAAGATGAGGGGAGAGAGAGAGAGAGAAGATGAAGAGAGAGAGAGGAGAGGGAGAGAGAGAGAGAGAGAGAGGGGAGAGAGAGAGGATGAGAGAGACAGAAGAGAAAGATGAGAGAGAGAGAGAGAGAGAGGAGAGAGAAAGAGAGAGAGGAGAGGGGAGAGAGGAGGGGAGAGAGAGAGAGGGGAGAGAGAGGATTGGGGGGGGAGAGGAGAGAGAGGGAGAGAGGAGAGTGAGGAGAGAGAGATGAGAGAGAGGAGGAGATCTATTTTTGGTGTGGCTAAAGGCAAACTGAGATAGGCTTGAAGGCGAGGGAAAAGTACAAAAAAAGGTGGATGAGGTGAGTGGCCCTGAGTGAGGTCTTATTTATAAAATCTTTGGGGTTTAAATTTTCTTTTTTTTTGGGGTTTGCTTTTCTAAAGTAAATTTTATATTTTTTAATGGTTCTTAATAGTATTCTTAAGGTTTAGGGCCCAAAGGCGAGTTGAGTAGTTTGAGGGCATTGTAGGATGGAACTGACGGGAATTTTTGGGTATGCCCGAAGACGAGGGTTGGGCTGGGCCAAAAGGCCCATGGTTTAGGTTTGGAAAACGAAAATGGAATGGGTTTGTAGACGAGAAAGAGCTGGGCTTTAGGGCGAATGTAGCTTGAGATGAAGGCTAAGGAGGGATGGGCCAGAAGTCGAAGATGGTAAAGGCCTGAAACGAGGAGGGTTAGGGGTTTCAAGGCGAGCTGAGGTAGGTTTGGGCCAGAGGTCGATTGTTTGGGGTGTCTAAACACGAGTGTAGTCAGGAAAAGAAGTCGGGACAGGTTCGGCTGGAAGGGGGAAAGGGGGTTGGGGCCCGTAGCGAAGATGAGTGAGCCTAAAAGGGGGGTGTGAATTGACCTAAAGGTTAAGGTCAAAAAGGGCCCAAGGGAAAGGGAATGGTTTGGGATGGGTTTGAAGACATGGTGGCCAAAAATGGAGGCGATGGTTTTTGGTTTAGATTGGGGGTAAGATTTAGTGTGGTATGCGACTTGGGAAAACGAACCGGTTTGGGGTGGGGGAAAGGAGGAGGAGAAGTGTTGGAATTAGGTTGTTGGTGGATGGGCCTGAAGGGCGTTTTGTGTGAGATAGGCTAGTATTTGGGGGTTTGGGTGGGAAAAAGGCTATGGGTGGCATTGGGGTGAAAGTGAGGGTTGGATTGCTTGAAGAAGATTTCCCCGGGTCGGAAGGAGGGGGTTTGCTTTGGGGTTAGGGAAAGGGGAATGTGGGTTGGAAAGTGATGGGAATGGTTTGGGGTAGGAGTTTAAAAAACGGAATAGCCTGGGATAGGAGCGAAGGGGGTGGCTTTTGGGAAAATGCGAGTGGGAATTAGCCTGAAAGCGGTTAAAATGAGCTTCTATCCAATGTGGGATGGGCAGAAAGCAAGGGTTTGGGGTTGGCTTGAAGGCTAGGCTTGGGGTAGAATTGAAAAAAAATGGGTGAAACAGGATAGGAAGAGAGGGTTTGGGCCCCAACAGAGGGAGAAGATAAGAAAGGAATAAGACTAGTTAAGCTAGGACTGAAAAAGTGAGTGGGTGGGATAGAAGGCGAAATCTTGGGGGATTTGAAGGTGTGGATGGAAGAGGCCTGAAGCGAGGAGTGAGATGGTTGTTGGTAAGTGTGGAAAGGCGAAAAGGGGTTAGGGTTTTAAATGGCGTTTGAATTCGAGGGTGTGTTGTGCCGAAGGCGAAGGTAGGCGGGGTCAGAAGTTGAAGTTAGGTTGGGCTAGAAGGCGAAGGTGTGCTGATTTTTTCGGCAAGGGTTAGCTAGTCTAAAAGCAAAAGTGGGATGGGCCCAAAAGGACGATGTTGGACTGAGCTGGAAGGGGGAAGTTCTTGAGGGCGAAGGTGGGAGGGGTTAAAAGAGGGTAGGTCGTCTTCGCCTGAAGGAGCGGGTGGAATGGGCACAAGAGGAGAGGAGGGGAAAAGGAATAGAGAGAGAGATGAGAGAAGAGGAGAGAGAGAGAGAAGAAGGAGAAGAGAGATCGAGAAGGAGAGGGAGGAGAGAGAGAGAGAAAGGGGAGAGAGAGAGAGATTATTTTTTGGTGTGCGCTAAAAGCAAACGTGGAGGGGCTTGAAGGCGAGGGAAAGTACCAAAAAAGGTGAGTGTGAGCGGGCCTGAATGAAAGGCTCGGATGGTCCAAGAGCGAGGGTGGGGTTTGGAGTAAGGGAGGGGGGAAATTTGGCCTGAAGTTGAAATTTTTCCCGATCTAACGCGAGGGTGGTTTTTTATGGGGGCGACAGTGGAATGGGTTGAGAAAGTGGTTACCTGCTTGAAGATGAGGGTGGATTCGGGAAGTAATGAAGACGGACTTGGCATGAAGGTGGGTAGGTTGGGCCGGAAGTCGAGGTTCAGTGGTTTGAGGGCTTTTGTTAGGATGGACCTGACGGGGAATGCGGGGGATATGCCTGAAGACGAGGGTGGGCTGGGCCAAAAGGCCTCCATGGTTGGGTTAGAAGTCGAAATGGAATGGGTTGTAGACGAGGATGAGCTGGGCTGAGGGCGAAAGTAAGCTTGACAGGAAGTAAGGGGGGATGGGCAGAAAGCGAAAGGGGGAAGGCCTGAAGACGAGGGTGGGGTAAAGTCTCAAAGGCGAGCTTGAGGTAGGTTTGGGCCAGAGGTCGAATTGTGGGATATCCCTGAACACGAATGTAGTCAGGAAAGAGTGCGAGAACAGGTTCGGCTGGGAAAAAAGGGGGGGTTGGTTTGGCGTGGACGAAGATGAGCTGGGCCTAAAGGGGAGTGTGAGCTTTACCTAAAGGTTTTAAGTAGGTGAAAAGGGCAAGAAGGCAATGGTGGGATGGGTTTGAAGGACGATGGTGGCCAAATTTCTGAAGGTGATGGTGAGTTTGGGGTTGAAGATGAGGTTTTGGTATGCGACTGAAAGCGAAACGTGGGTGGGATAGGAGGAGGGAAGTGTTGGGATTAGGGCGTTGGTTTGGGGTGGGCCTGGAAGGCCTGGGGGAGATTAGGCTTAGTATTTGGGGGTTTGGGTGGTAAAGAAGGCATGGGGTGAGATGGGATGAATGTGAGGGTTGGAAAGGGCTTGAAAAGGGTTCGCTGGGTCGGAAGGAGGGTTTTTCTTTTGGTTTAGAGGTGAATGTGGGTTGGAAGTGATAGGGAAAGGTGGTTAGGGGGTAAAAGCGAGAAAAGCCTGGGATAGACAGCGAATGGGTCGGTCTGATATGCGAGTGGAATGAGCTTGTAGCGAGTGAAAACGGCTTCTATCCAAAGGTGGGATTGGCCATAAAGCAAGGGTGGGGGGGGGCTCGAAGGCGAGGCTAGGATAGAATTTAAAAAGAGGGTGAGCAGGGTATGAAGAGAGGTTGGGCCTGACAGAAAAATTAGATGAGAAGGGAATGAAGACAAATTGGGCTAGGACTGAATGAGGAGTGGGCTGGCTAGTGAAGCGAAAGGGGGGAGGGCTGAAGGTGTTTGGGTGGAAGAAGCCTGAAGGCGAAAGTGAGATGGTTTGTAGGAAGTGTGGAAAGGCGGGGAAGGTAAGGGTTTTAAAGGTTTGAATTCGAGGGTGTGATGTGCCTGAAGGCGAAGGTAGGCGGGGTCAGAGTTGAAGTTAGTTGTGTAGAAGGCGATGGTATGTGCTGGTATTTACGGCAAGCGTTTAGCTAGTCTTTTAAAAACAAAAGTGGGAAACGGCCCAAAGGCGATGTGGGCTGAGCTGGAAAGGGGGGAAAGGGCTTTGGAGGGCGCGGTGGGATGGGTTTTAAGATGGGAGGTCCGCTGCGCCCGAAGGAGGGGGTGGAAAAGGGCCCACAAGAGAGAGAGAGAGAGGATGGGGAGATGAGGGAGAGAGAGAAGAGAGAGAGATGAGAGAGAGAGGAGAGGAGGAGGAGCGAGAGAGTTGAGTGGAAGAGGTATGATTAGTTTTTGTATGCGCTTGAAGGCAAACGTTTGGTTTGGGGGGAAGGCGGGGAGAGCCAGACAAAAAAGGCGGGGGGGTGGCCGGCCCCGGGGGCTCGGTATGGGCAAAAAGCGAGGTTGAGGTGGAGTGAAGGTGAGAGTGGAAAGGGCCTGAAGGTGATGGGTTTTCGACCTAACCCCGAGGGTGTGCTTTTCATGGCGGCGACAGTCGGGGTGGGTCTGAGAAAGCGGTTACCTCGGCTGAAAATGGGGGTTTGGGCTTGGAAGAAAAGTGAAGATGGATTGGCGGAGGGTAGAGTAGGATGGGCCTGAAGGCGAGGTTGAGCTAGGTTTGGGGGGCATTAGTAGGTTGGACCTAAGGGGAAATGCTGGGATTTTTTGCTGAAGACGAGGGGTTGGGCTGGACAAAAGTTTTCCATGGTCAGGGTCAGAGTGGGAAATGGTAATGGTTCTGTAGACGAGGATGAGTGGGCCTGAGGGCGGATGTAAGCTTATCATAAAGGCTAGAGGGATGGGCCAGAAGTCGAAGATGGTAAGATCTGAGACGAGGGGTGGGTAGATTTCTCAGGCGAGCTTGCGGTGGGTTTTGGGGCAGAGGTCGATTGTGGGGTGTCCGGGAAACACGAGTGTATCAGGAAAAGAAGGCGATGCGATTCGTCGGGAAAGGGGGAGAGGGATTGTGCCTTAGACGAAGATGGCTGGGCCAAAGGAGAGTGGAGCTTGCCCAAAAGGGTTTAAAGGGTTTCAAATGGGAAAGAAAAAGGCAATGGTGGGATGGGTTTGAAGACGATGGGGGGGCCAAATATGGCCCGAGGGTTTTGAGATGGGTTGAGATGAGTGTGGTATGCGACTGAAAGCAAACGTTGGTTTGGGGATAGGAGGATCGAAGTGTGGAATTGGGGTGTTGGTCGGATGGGCCTGAGGCGAGGTTGGAGTTAGGGGTAGTATTTGGGGGATGGTTGGGAAAAAAAGAATCGGTGGGGATGGGATGATTTTGAGGGTTGGATTGATTTGAAAAGAGATTCGCTGGGTCGGAAGGAGAGGTTTGCTTGCGTTACAAGGTGAATGTGGGTTGGAAGTGTGGGAATGGGGGTCTAGGAGTAAAAGCGAGAATGCTGGGATAGAGAGCGAAGGGGGTGGCTTGATAGGGCGAGTGGAATTGAGCTGGAAAGCGAGTTAAGATGGGCTTCTACCCAAAGGTGGGATGGGCTAGAAAGCAAGTGTGGGATGGGCTTGAAGGCATGGCTGGGATGAATTGAAAAAGATGTGTAAGCAGGGTGGAAAGGAGGTTGGGCCAACCCCAAAGGGGGAAGATGAGAAGGGAATGAAGACTAGTTTGGGCTAGGACTGAAATTGAGGAGGGGCGGGGGAAAGAAGGCGAAATGGTGGCGGTTGAAGGTGTGGATGGAAGAGGCCTGAAGGCGGGTGAGATGGTCTGTTGGTAAGTGGGGGAAAGGCGAGAAGTGAAGTGTTTAATGCATTTGAAACGAGTGTGTGATTGCCTGAAAGGGAAGGTAGGCGGGTCAGAAGTTGAAGTAGGTTGGGCTAGAAGTCGAAGGTTGTATGGTATTTACGTCAGGGTTAGTAGCCCTAAAGAAAAAGTGGGATGGGTTTTAAGGGACAATGTTGGACTGAGCGGGAAGGGGGAAGGTCTTGAGGGGAAGGTGGGTTTGGTCTAAAGATGTAGGTCGGTTGCGCCTGAAGGAGCGGGTGGAATGGGCCACAAAAGAGAGAGAGAGAGAAAAGGAGAGAGGAGAGAGAGAGAGAGGAGAGAGGAGAGAGAGGAGGAGAGAGAGATGTATGAGGAAGAGAAGAGAGAGAGAGAGGATTGATCTAGTTTTTGTATGCGCTAAAAAGGCAAAGGGGAGATGGGTTGAAGGCAAAGGGGAAAAGCTAGCAAAAAGGCGAGGGTGTGGCGGCTGAAGGGGAAAGGGTTGGATGGTCACAAAACGAGGGTGGGTGGGGATGAAGTTGAGGGTGGAATGGCCTGAAGGTGATGGTTTGTCGACCTAAAACCCCGTTAGGTCTGCTTTTCATGGCGGCGACAGTGGAAATGGTCTGAGAAAGTGGTTACCTTTGGCCTGAAAATGAGGGGGGGTCGGGAAGTAAGTGAAGATGGAAAATAGCCAGAAGGGTGAGTAGGATGGGCTGAAGGCGAAGTTGGAAACTTAGGGTTTGGGGCATTAGTAGGATGGACCTAAAAGGAATGCTGGGTATGCTGGGCGACGAGGTTGGGCTGGACCAAAAGGCTTCCATGGTCAGGGTCAAAAGTCAAAAAAAAGGGAATTTGGGTTTGGGGTGAAGGATGAGCTGGGCCTGAGGGCGGAGTAAGGGTTGACATTAAGGCTAGGAGGGATGGGCCAGAGGCGAAGATGGGAAGGCCTGAAGACGAGAGTGGGTAGAGGGCTTAAGGGGAGCTTGGGTAGTTTTGGGCCAGATGTCGATTGTGGGCATGTCCGACCACGGGTTTTTTTCTTGAAAAGAAGGCCGGGACAGATTCGGTGGGAGGGAGGTTGGTGTGCCCGTAGACGAAGATGAGTGGGCCTAAAGGGGAGTGTGAGTTGGGCCTAAAGGTTAAAGGGCAAATGGGCAATAAGGCAAAGGTGGGGTGTGTTTGAAACGATGGTGGCCAAATACTGAAGGCGATGGTGAGATGGGTTGAAGAGAGTGTGGTATGCGACTGAAAGCGAAAGTTTTGGCTGGGATAGGGGGAGGAGAAGTGCTGGAATTAGGTCGTTGGTGGGTGGGCCTGAAGGCGAGGGGGATTGATGAGAAGATTGCTGGGATCGGAAGAGATGTTTCCCTTGCGTTGGGAAGGTGAATGTGGTTTGGAAGTGTGGGAAATGGTGGTCTGGAGTAAAAGCGAAAATTTAGCTGGGAGGAGCGAGGTGGTCGCTATGAAATGCGAGTGGAATGAGCCTTAAAGCGAGTTAAGTTTGGCTTCTATCAAAGGTGGGATGGGCTAGAAAGCAAGGGTGGGATGGGTTTGAAGGGGAGGCTGGATAAAAAATTGAAAAAGGGGTGAGCAGGGGTTGAAGAGAGGTTGGGCCCGACCAGAAGGTGAAGATGAGAAGGAATGAAGACTAAGTTGGGCTGACTGAAAATGAGAGTGGGCTGGGTAGAAGGCGAAAGGGGGGAGGGTTTTGAAAGGGGTGGATGGAAGAAGCCTGAAGGCGAGAGTGTGAGATGGTCTTGTAGTAAGTGTGGAAAGGGCGAGAGGTAAGGGTTGGTGATATGCCTGAAGGCGAAGGGGGCGGGGTCAGAGTTGAAGTTAGGTTGTGCTAGAAGGGGGTTTTTGCTGGTATTTACGGCAAGGTTCGTTAGTAGTCTAAAGCAAAAAGTGGGAAAGGCCAATGGACGATATTGGGCTGAGCTGGATGGGGGAAAAGGTTTTTGAGGGCGACGGTGGGATGGGTATAAAGATGTTGGTCGGCTTTCACCGAAGGAGGGGGTGGAATGGGCCACAAAAGAGGAGAGAGAGAGAGAGGGGAAAAGAGAGAGAGAGGAGTAGGGAAGGAGGAGGAGAGGGGAGAGAGGTGAGTTAGAGAGAGATAGAGAGAGAGAGGAGATGAGAGGGGAGACAGAGGAAGAGAGGGAGAGAGAGGAGACGAAGAGAGACGAGAGATGAGAGGTAGGAGTTTTGATGAGAGAGAGAGAGAGAGAGAATGATCTAGTTTTTGTATGCGCTAGAAGGCAACGTGAGATGGGCTTGAAGGCGAGTGAGAACTAGACAAAAAAGGCGAGGGTTTAGCGGCCCTGAAAGGTGAGGCTCGGATGGTCCTAAGCGAGGTTTCAGGTGGAGATGAAGGTTGAGGGTGGAATGGGATTTAAGGTGATGGTTTGTCGCCTTTAACCGCGAGGGTGTGCTTTTATGGGGACGACGAGGGAGTGGGTCTGAGGAAAGTGGTTACCTCGGCCTGAAAATGAGGGTTGGGGCTGGGAAGTAAGTGAAGATGGACTTGGCCTGGAGGGTAGAGTAGGATTGACCTGAAGGCAAGGTTGAGTGGTTTGAAGGCTTAGTAGGATGGACTAACGGGGTGCTGGGATATGCCTGAAGACGGGGTGGGCTGGAAAAAAGGCTTCCCTGGTCAGGGATCAGAAGTTGAAAATGGAATGGTTTGTAGACGAGGATGAGCTGGGCTGAGGGGATGTCGCTTGACATGAAGGCTAAGGAGGGATGGGCCAGAAGTCGAGATGGTAGGCTCTGAAGCGAGGGTGGGTAGAGTCTCAAGGCGAGTTGAGGTAGGTTTGGGCCAGAGGTCGATTGTGGGATGTCCTGAACACGAGTGTTTGTCAGGAAAAGAAGGCGAGGACAGATTCGTCTGGAAGGGGGAGGTGGATTGTGGCCCTTTTGGCGAAGATGAGTGGGCCTAAAGGGGGTGTGAGTTGACCTAAAAGGTTAAGGTCAAATGGGCAAAAGGCAATGGTGGGATGGGTTTGGAGAAAGATGGTGGGGAAATACTGGAGGCGATGGTGAGGTGGGGTTTAAAATGAGTGTGGTATTGCGACTGAAAGCGAAAGTGGGCTGGGAAGGAGGAGAAAGGGGTTGGAATTAGGTCGTTGGTGGGATGGGCCTTAAAGGCGAGGATGAGATAGCTATTATTTTGGGGTTGGATGGGAAAAGAAGGCTGGTTAGAGG
>NW_027264383.1:0-20526 GCF_036320965.1 Panulirus ornatus | reverse complement strand
GAGATACCACCAGAGATATTATTATCTAATTATAGTGAGGGTCTATACAAATTAGATAACCTTATTCCTAATGAATTTGTAAAATGATAAGTTTATGAACGCTTGTATATCTTGTACAATCACATGATCACCAAATAGCGTCGTAGATTTGCCTCTTCGATGGATATCCACTGACTTATATTTCTCTTTAGTGTCTTCCCTGATGATGTAATTAATACAAGAAAGTGCACTTGGGAACCTATCGTGTTTTATTTTCCCTGTGGATTCAGAGGAATACATATAGTGCATAGTGCCATTGTACAAAGGCAAAGGGGATAAGAGTGAGTGCTCAAATTACAGAGGTATAAGTTTGTTGAGTATTCCTGGTAAATTATATGGGAGGGTATTGATTGAGAGGGTGAAGGCATGTACAGAGCATCAGATTGGGGAAGAGCAGTGCGGTTTCAGAAGTGGTAGAGGATGTGTGGATCAGGTGTTTGCTTTGAAGAATGTATGTGAGAAATACTTAGAAAAGCAAATGGATTTGTATGTAGCATTTATGGATCTGGAGAAGGCATATGATAGAGTTGATAGAGATGCTCTGTGGAAGGTATTAAGAATATATGGTGTGGGAGGCAAGTTGTTAGAAGCAGTGAAAAGTTTTTATCGAGGATGTAAGGCATGTGTACGTGTAGGAAGAGAGGAAAGTGATTGGTTCTCAGTGAATGTAGGTTTGCGGCAGGGGTGTGTGATGTCTCCATGGTTGTTTAATTTGTTTATGGATGGGGTTGTTAGGGAGGTAAATGCAAGAGTCCTGGAAAGAGGGGCAAGTATGAAGTCTGTTGGGGATGAGAGAGCTTGGGAAGTGAGTCAGTTGTTGTTCGCTGATGATACAGCGCTGGTGGCTGATTCATGTGAGAAACTGCAGAAGCTGATGACTGAGTTTGGTAAAGTGTGTGGAAGAAGAAAGTTAAGAGTAAATGTGAATAAGAGCAAGGTTATTAGGTACAGTAGGGTTGAGGGTCAAGTCAATTGGGAGGTGAGTTTGAATGGAGAAAAACTGGAGGAAGTGAAGTGTTTTAGATATCTGGGAGTGGATCTGTCAGCGGATGGAACCATGGAAGCGGAAGTGGATCATAGGGTGGGGGAGGGGGCAAAAATTTTGGGAGCCTTGAAAAATGTGTGGAAGTCGAGAACATTATCTCGGAAAGCAAAAATGGGTATGTTTGAAGGAATAGTGGTTCCAACAATGCTGTATGGTTGCGAGGCGTGGGCTATGGATAGAGTTGTGCGCAGGAGGATGGATTTGCTGGAAATGAGATGTTTGAGGACAATGTGTGGTGTGAGGTGGTTTGATCGAGTAAGTAACGTAAGGGTGAGAGAGATGTGTGGAAATAAAGAGAGCGTGGTTGAGAGAGCAGAAGAGGGTGTTTTGAAGTGGTTTGGGCACATGGAGAGAATGAGTGAGGAAAGATTGACCAAGAGGATATACGTGTCGGAGGTGGAGGGAACGAGGAGAAGAGGGAGACCAAATTGGAGGTGGAAAGATGGAGTGAAAAAGATTTTGTGTGATCGGGGCCTGAACATGCAGGAGGGTGAAAGGAGGGCAAGGAATAGAGTGAATTGGAGCGATGTGGTATACAGGGGTTGACGTGCTGTCAGTGGATTGAATCAAGGCATGTGAAGCGTCTGGGGTAAACCATGGAAAGCTGTGTAGGTATGTATATTTGCGTGTGTGGACGTGTGTATGTACATGTGTATGGGGGGGGGGGGTTGGGCCATTTCTTTCGTCTGTTTCCTTGCGCTACCTCGCAAATGCGGGAGACAGCGACAAAGTATAAAAAAAAAAAAAAAAAAAAAAAATATATATATATATATATATATATATATATATATATATATATATATATATATATATATTGGATTGAATCAGGGCATGTGAAGCGTCTGGGGTAAACCATGGAAAGTTGTGTGGGGCCTGGATGTGGAAATGGAGCTGTGGTTTCGGGCATTATTGCGTGACAGCTGGAGACGGAGTGTGAACGAATGGGGCCTTTGCTGTCTTCTCCTAGTGCTACCTCGCACACATGAGGGGGGAGGGGGATGGTATTCCATGTGTGTCAAGGTGGCGATGGGAATCAATAGGGGCAGACACTGTGAATTGTGTGCATGGGTATATATGTATGTGTCTGTGTGTGTATATATATGTGTACATTGGGATATATAGGTATGTATATTTGCGTGTGTGGGCGTGTGTGTGTGTACATTGTGTATGGGGGTGGGTTGGGCCATTTTCTTTCGTCTGTTTCCTTGCCCTACCTCGCAAACTCGGGAGACAGCGACAAAGCAAAATAAAAAAAAAATATATATATATATATATATATATATATATATATATATATATATATATATATATATATATATATATATATATATATATATATATATATATATATATATACATATATATATATATATTCCTATGAGTCCACGGGGAAAATGAAACACGAAAAGTTCCCAAGTGCACTTTCGTGTAATAATCACACCATCAGGGGAGACAAGAGAGGAATATAACAGTCAGTTGATATACATCGAAGAGAAGGAGCTAGGAAGCCATTTGGTAAACATGTGATTGTCTAAAACATACAACGAGCGTTCATAAACTTATCATTTTACAAATCTTATCAACAATAAAGTTATCTAATTTGTACAGACCATCACTAATATTAAGATTATGATTTTTTGTGTATTTAATAATAGAAGATTCAATGATATTTCTCTTCGTAATGGAGTTAGAGTTAACAACTGAGATGGCCTTACTCCAGTCAGTACAATGATCATAGTTTTTAACATGATTAAACAAGTCATTTCATTCTTGACCCGTTCTTATACTATATTTATGTTGCTTAAGTCTAACAGGAAGATCCTTACCAGTCTGACCAACATAAAATTTATCACAGTTTCGACAAGGAACTTTATAGATGCAACCAAGAGAATTTTCTGGTGAATTCCTGATTAAGATATTCTTTATAGTATTATTGTTGCTGAAGGCAACATCTACATTAAAGGATTTAAGCAACATGGGAAGGAAAGTGAAATTATTATTAAAAGGGAGAACTAAAAGATTCTTGGTGTCAGTGGGAGGTTTGGGCTCAACTCTATAAAATGATTTCTTTACTAACTTACGGGATTTATCAATGAAAGATCTAGGCTACTTTAACTTAGATCCAATAGAATATATCTTCCCAAACTCCTCATCAATAAACTCTGGACTGCAAATACGTAATGCCCTTAGGAACAAAGATTGAAATGATGATGATGTAACTCTGTCATGTTGAGATGAGAAATAATGGATATATGAGCATACATTGGTGGGTTTTCTGTATATGCTAAACTTAAACTTGTTTCCTTGTCTATGGATCATGCAATCTAAAAATGGTAACATACCATTATCTTCATTTTCTACAGTAAATTTGATGGAAGGTACTAAATTGTTAAGTAAGGGGAGAAATATTTGGCCAAACACAAAGAACATAATCTACATACCTAAACCAAATTGCACTAGAAGGTAAGATATCCTTTAGTAATTTTGTTTAAAAAAATTCAATATAAAGATTACTTAGTACAGGTCAAAGAGAGTTACCCATTGCCATACCAAATTTTTGAGCATAATAATCTCCATTAAATTGAAATACACAGTCTTTTATACACAATTTTATCAGTTCAATGAAATTAGACTTTGAAACAGGTACTTGAATATCATCCAAGACATCAAATAAATATTCTAAATGGTCATCAACTGGAACTTTAGTGAAAAGTGAGGAAACATCAAAGCTAACTAGTTTGAAGTCAAAATTAATATTGATATTGTTTAGCTTGTTGACTAAATCTACATTTTTCATGATATTAGAATTTGATACCTTACCCACTAAAGGGCTTAATAAGGAAACTAACCATTTTGATAATTTATATGTGATGGAGCCTACTGAACTAACTATAGGTCTTGCTGGAAAATTTTGTTTATGTGTTTTGATAAATCCATACATATATGGCAATGAAGGGGACAAAGATGACAAATTTTTGATAAGAGAAATGTACCTTTCAACAACAACTTCATTTCTTTATTGAAGTGATAATTAACTGCTTCTAAGGGATTTTTACTAAGTTTGGAATATATTGTGTTATCATTTGGAAGATCATTCATTTTAGATAGATAGTTACTTTTGTCTAAAAACACAACAGTGTTAGCCTTATCTGCTTTAGTAATATGTATATCCTTGTCTTTTTTTAAGGTGTTAATAGCTCTCACGAATCTTTTAGGGCAATTAGCTTCCACTGGTTTTAAAAACTGGCATACACTAAACCCTTGCAAATATTAATATCATCATTACTTAAATTACTGTAATTTTCTAAATTACAAAAAGACTTTTTGACATTAACAAAGCTGGCTTCTCTGTTAGAGCATACAAAACTTAAACCATAGCCTAATGCACACAAGGAATCTTTATCTAGTTGGTGATTAGACAGGTTTACCACAAAAGATGGGTTTGTGTTCTTGGTCCACTCGCTGTTTTCAATAAGATGGTCCAACTTACGATATAGTGACACTTGTTGCCTATTGCGTTCTTTCCTTAATTCATCGTAGCAATAGTCAAACATCGGGTTCTTCCAGTGTGTCAGTATTGTCAATTGAAAGGCACGTTTCTTCTCTCTTGAAATATACGAAAAGCCTCCTCCATTTCAAGTTTCGTTAATTCAACGTTTTTCTCTAAAATGATATTTTGAAATTGGTCAAATGGCCGACCAGACAGCTGTAACAAACGTTGAGGTAGGACAGATCTTGGCATCACCTCTTCATCAAGGCATTTCCTTAGGAATTCAAATCGTAACTTCAGTTGGTGAGCCTTGGTTAGCGATTTGGAGAAAGCAATAACGAAAGGAAAAAGTCCAGGACAGCTTGTAGAGAAGTAATAGAAGAGCCGTGTGGAATCCATGTTGGAGAGGATCACAATTTTGCGCGTGATCAAGATATTCCTATGAGTCCACGGGGAAAATAAAACACGAAAAGATCCCAAGTTCATTTTCGTGTAATAATCACATCTTCAGTGGAGACACAAGAGAGGAATATACCAATCAGTTGATATACATCGAAGAGATGAAGCTAGGAAGCCATTTGGTAAACATGTGATTGTCCAAAACATACAACGAGCGTTCATAAACTTATCATTTTACAAATCTTATCAACAATAAAGTTATTTAATTTGTACAGACCACCACTAATATTAAGATTATGATTCTTTGTGTATTTAATAATAGAAGATTCAATGATATTTCTCTTGGTAATAGAGTTAGAGTTAACAACTGAGATGGCCTTACTCCAGTCAATACAATGATCATAGTTTTTAACATGATTAAACAAGGCATTTGATTCTTGTCCCGTTCTTATACTATATTATGTTGCTTAAGTCTAACAGAAAGATCCTTACCAGTCTGATCAACATAAAATCTATCACAGTTTCCACAAGGAACTTTATAGATGCAACCAAGAGAATTTTCTGGTGAATTCCTGATTAATATATTCTTTATAGTATTATTGTTGCTAAAGGCAACATTTATATTAAAGGATTTAATCAACATGGGAGGCAAAGTGAAATTATTATTAAAAGTGAGAACTAAAAGATTCTTGGTGTCAATTTGAGGTTTGGGCTCAACTCTATAAAATGATTTCCTTTACTAACTTAAGGGATTTATCAATGAAAGATCTAGGGTACTTTAACTTAGATCCAATAGAATGTATCTCCTCAAACTCATCATCAATAAACTCTGGACTGCAAATACGTAATGCCCTTAGGAACATAGATTGAAATGATGATGATTTAACTCTGTAATGTTGATATGAGTAATAATGGATATATGAGCATACATTGGTGGGTTTTCTGTATATGCTAAACTGAAACTTGTTTCCTTGTCTATGGATCATGCAATTTAAAAATGGTAACATACCATTATTTTCATTTTCTACAGTAAATTTGATGGAAGGTACTAAATTGTTAAGTAAGGGGAGAAATATTTGCAAATTTTCATTTGTTGGCCAAACACAAAGAACATCATCTACATACCTAAACCAAATTGCATTAGAAGGTAAGATATCCTTTAGTAATTTTGTTTAAAAAAATTCCATATAAAGAGGGTGAAAGAGAGTTACCCATTGCCATACCAAGTTTTTGAGCATAAGAATCTCCATTAAATTGAAATACACAGTCTTTTATACACAATTTTATCAGTTCAATGAAATTAGACTTTGAAACAGGTAATTGAATATCATCCAAAACATCAAATAAATATTCTAAAAGGTCATCAACTGGAACTTTAGTGAAAAGTGAGGAAACATCAAAGCTAACTAGTTTGAAATCAAAATTAATATTGATATTTTTTAGCTTGTTGACTAAATTTACATTGTTCATGATATTAGAATTTGATACCTTACCCACTAAAGGGCTTAATAAGGAAAGTAACCATTTTGATGATTTATATGTGATGGAGCCTACTGAACTAAGTATAGGTCTTGCTGGAAAATTTTGTTTATGTGTTTTGATAAGTCCATACATATATGGCAATGAAGGGGACAAAGATGACAAATTTTTGATAAGAGAAATGTTACCTTTCAACAACAACTTCATTTCTTTATTGAAGTGATAATTAACTGCTTCTAAGGGATTTTTACTAAGTTTAGAATAGGTTGTGTTATCATATAGAAGATCATTCATTTTAGATAAATAGTTACTTTTGTCTAAAATCACCTGTACTAAGTAATCTTTATATGGAATTCTTTGAAACAAAATTACTAAAGGATATCTTACCTTCTAATGCCATTTGTTTTCGGTATGTAGATGATGTTCTTTGTGTTTGGCCAACAAATGAAAATTTACGAATATTTCTCCCATTACTTAACAATTTAGTACCTTCCATCAAATTTACTGTAGAAAATGAAAATAATGGTATGTTACCATTTTTAGATTGCATGATCCATAGACAAGGAAACAAGTTTCAGTTTAGCATATACAGAAAACCCACCAATGGACGCTCATATATCCATTATTACTCATCTCAACTTGACAAAGTTAAATCATCATCATTTCAATCTATGCTCCTAAGGGCATTACGTATTTGCAGTCCAGAGTTTATTGATGAGGAGTTTGAGAAGATATATTCTATTGGATCTAAGTTAAAGTACCCTAGATCTTTCATTGATAAATCCCTTAAGTTAGCAAAGAAATCATTTTATAGAGTTGAGCCAAAACCTCAAATTGACAACACGAATCTTTTACTTCTCCCTTTTAATAATAATTTCACTTTCCTTCCCATGTTGATTAAATCCTTTAATGTAAATGTTGCCTTTAGCAACAATAATACTATAAAGAATATCTTAATCAGGAATTCACCAGAAAATTCTCTTGGTTGCATCTATAAAGTTCCTTGTGGAAACTGTGATAAATTTCAGGTTGGTCAGACTGTTAACGATCTTTCTGTTAGACTTTAGCAACATAAATATAGTATAAGAACGGGACAAGAATCAAATGCCTTGTTCAGTCATGTTAAAAACTATGATCATTGTATTGACTGGAGTAAGGCCATCTCAGTTGTTATGTGTGTGTGTGTGTGTATATGTGTGTATGTGTATATATATATATATATATATATATATATATATATATATATATATATATATATATATATATATATATATATATATATATATATATATATATATATATATATATATATATATATATTATCCCTGGGGATAGGGGTGAAAGAATACTTCCCACGCATTCCTCGCGTGTCGTAGAAAGCGACTAGAGGGGACGGGAGCGGGGGGCCAGAAATCCTCCCCTCCTTGTAATTTTTTAACTTTCTAAAATGGGAAACAGAAGAAGGAGTCACGCGGGGAGTTCTCATCCTCCTCGAAGGCTCAGATTGGGTTGCCTAAATGTGTGTGGATGTAACCAAGATGTGAAAAAAGGAGAGATAGGTAGTATGTTTGAGGAAAGGAACCTGGATGTTTTGGCTCTGAGTGAAACGAAGCTCAAGGGTGAAGGGGAAGAGTGGTTTGGGAAGTTCTTGGGAGTAAAGTCAGGGGTTAGTGAGAAGACAAGAGCAAGGGAAGGAGTAGCTATACTCCTGACACAGGAGTTGTGGGAATATGTGATAGAATGTAAGAAAGTAAATTCTCGATTAATATGGTTAAAGCTGAAAGTTGATGGAGAGAGATGGGGGATTATTGGTGCATATGCACCTGGGCATGAGAAGAAAGATCATGAGAGGCAAGTGTTTTGGGAGCAGCTGAATGAGTGTGTTAGTGGTTTTGATGCACGAGACCGGGTTATAGTGATGGGTGATTTGAATGCAAAGGTGAGTAATGTGGCAGTTGAGGGAATAATTGGTATACATGGGGTGTTCAGTGTTGTAAATGGAAATGGTGAAGAGCTTGTAGATTTATGTGCTGAAAAAGGACTGATTATTGGGAATACCTGGTTTAAAAAGCGAGATATACATAAGTATGCTTATGTAAGTAGGAGAGATGGCCAGAGAGCGTTATTGGATTACATGTTAATTGACAGGCGCGCGAAAGAGAGACTTTTGGATGTTAATGTGCTGAGAGGTGCAACTGGAGGGATGGCTGATCATTATCTTGTGGAGGCTAAGGTGAAGATTTGTATGGGTTTTCAGAAAAGAAGAGTGAATGTTGGGGTGAAGAGGGTGGTGAGAGTAAGTGAGCTTTGGAAGGAGACTTGTGTGAGGAAGTACCAGGAGAGACTGAGTACAGAATGGAAAAAGGTGAGAACAATGGAAGTAAGGGGAGTGGGGGAGGAATGGGATGTATTTAGGGAATCAGCGATGGATTGCGCAAAAGATGCTTGTGGCTTGAGAAGAGTGGGAGATGGGTTGATTAGAAAGGTTAGTGAGTGGTGGGATGAAGAAGTAAGAGTATTAGTGAAAGAGAAGAGAGAGGCATTTGGACGATTTTTGCAGGGAAAAAATGCAATTGAGTGGGAGATGTATAAAAGAAAGAGACAGGAGGTCAAGAGAAAGGTGCAAGAGGTGAAAAAAAGGGCAAATGAGAGTTGGGGTGAGAGAGTATCATTAAATTTTAGGGAGAATAAAAAGATGTTCTGGAAGGAGGTAAATAAAGTGCGTAAGACTAGGGAGCAAATGGGAACTTCAGTGAAGGGCGCAAATGGGGAGGTGATAACAAGTAGTGGTGATGTGAGAAGGAGATGGAGTGAGTATTTTGAAGGTTTGTTGAATGTGTTTGATGATAGAGTGGCAGATATAGGGTGTTTTGGTCGAGGTGGTGTGCAAAGTGAGAGGGTTAGGGAAAATGATTTGGTAAACAGAGAAGAGGTAGTAAAAGCTTTGCGGAAGATAAAAGCCGGCAAGGAAGCAGGTTTGGATGGTATTGCAGTGTAATTTATCAAAAAAGGGTGTGACTGTATTGTTGACTGGTTGGTACGGTTATTTAATGTATGTATGACTCATGGTGAGGTGCCTGAGGATTGGCGGAATGCGTGCATAGTGCCATTGTACAAAGGCAAAGTGGATAAGAGTGAGTGCTCAAATTACAGAGGTATAAGTTTGTTGAGTATTCCTGGTAAATTATATGGGAGGGTATTGATTGAGAGGGTGAAGGCATGTACAGAGCATCAGATTGGGGAAGAGCACTGTGGTTTCAGAAGTGGTAGAGGATGTGTGGATCAGGAGTTTGCTTTGAAGAATGTATGTGAGAAATACATAGAAAAGCAAATGGATTTGTATGTAGCATTTATGGATCTGGAGAAGGCATATGATAGAGTTGATAGAGATGCTCTGTGGAAGGTATTAAGAATATATGGTGTGGGAGGCAAGTTGTTAGAAGAAGTGAAAAGTTTTTATCGAGGATGTAAGGCATGTGTACGTGTAGGAAGAGAGGAAAGTGATTGGTTCTCAGTGAATGTAGGTTTGCGGCAGGGGTGTGTGATGTCTCCATGGTCGTTTAATTTGTTTATGGATGGGGTTGTTAGGGAGGTGAATGCAAGAGTTTTGGAAAGAGGGGCAAGTATGAAGTCTGTTGTGGATGAGAGAGTTTGGGAAGTGAGTCAGTTGTTGTTCGCTGATGATACAGCGCTGGTGGCTGATTCATGTGAGAAACTGCAGAAGCTGGTGACTGAGTTTGGTAAAGTGTGTGAAAGAAGAAAGTTAAGAGTAAATGTGAATAAGAGGAAGGTTATTATTATTACAGTAGGGTTGAGGGTCAAGTCAATTGGGAGGTGAGTTTGAATGGAGAAAAACTGGAGGAAGTGAAGTGTTTTAGATATCTGGGAGTGGATCTGGCAGCGGATGGAACCATGGAAGCGGAAGTGGATCATAGGGTGGGGGAGGGGGCGAAAATTCTGGGAGCCTTGAAGAATGTGTGGAAGTCGAGAACATTATCTCGGAAAGCAAAAATGGGTATGTTTGAAGGAATAGTGGTTCCAACAATGTTGTATGGTTGCGAGGCGTGTGCTATGAATAGAGTGGTGCAGAGGAGAATGGATGTGCTGGAAATGAGATGTTTGAGGACAAATGTGGTGTGAGGTGGTTTGATCGATTAAGTAACGTAAGGGTAAGAGAGATGTGTGGAAATAAAAAGAGCGTGGTTGAGAGAGGAGAAGAGGGTGTTTTGAAATGGTTTGGGCACATGGAGAGAATGAGTGAGGAAAGATTGACCAAGAGGATATATGTGTCGGAGGTGGAGGGAACGAGGAGAAGAGGGAGACCAAATTGGAGGTGGAAAGATGGAGTGAAAAAGATTTTGTGTGATCGGGGCCTGAACATGCAGGAGGGTGAAAGGAGGGCAAGGAATAGAGTGAATTGGAGCGATGCGGTATACCGGGGTTGACGTGCTGTCAGTGGATTGAATCAGGGCATGTGAAACGTCTGGGGTAAACCATGGAAAGCTGTGTAGTTATGTATATTTGCGTGTGTGGACGTATGTATATACATGTGTATGGGGGGGGTTGGGCCATTTCCTTCGTCTGTTTTCTTGCGCTACCTCGCAAACGCGGGAGACAGCGACAAAGTATAATAAAAAAAATAAAAATAATATTTTTTTTTATATATACACAGCATCTTCCTTCTCGGGGACAAGAAAATAGTGAAATTGGAAGAAATGTAGCTTAGACACTGAAGCTTATTTTTTTTTTTTTCAAAAACGATAGAGATGGAAAGCAAAAAGGTGTTAATCATAAATGTTCTGGAAAAGTTGAGGTCCAGATAAATTTTTTGGTCTGTCAAGGCTTTATTATGGCGGATGACCAACTACCTTCCCTCATGTATCCAAGATATGGTTGTACTTTGTGTAATGAAGACAATTGAGAAACAACATAAGCCAATATTCCTGTTTCATGATAAGAGAAGTGGACCAGGCAGTATGATACAGTGGTTAAATTGATGAAAACTACTATTGACGTTTGTGTAAATAAATTATACATTTCCCTTTTCCATAGCCAGAGGTTAAACCATTATGTGACATTCATTTTTTTCATTTCATTTCAAGCTAGAAGTTTCAATTTTCTAAATTATTTCCTACATTTTTCATATGTATATATATGTATATGAGTGTATGTGTGTATATGTGCGTATGTATGTGTATATGTACATATATATGTATAAATATATATACTTTCCCTAGGGATAGGGGTGAAACAATACTTCCCACGCATTCCTCGCGTGTCGTAGAAGGCGACTAGAGGGGACGGGAGCGGGGGGCCAGAAATCCTCCCCTCCTTGTATTTTTTAACTTTCTAAAATGGGAAATAGAAGGAGTCACGCGGGGAGTGCTCATCCTCCTCGAAGGCTCAGACTGGTGTGTCTAAATTTGTGTGGATGTAACCAAGATGTGAAAAAGGAGAGATAGGTAGTATGTTTGAGGAAAAAAACCATGATGTTTTGGCTCTGAGTGAAACGAATCTCAAGGGTAAAGAGGAAGAGTGGTTTGGGAAGGTCTTGGAAGTAAAGTCTGGGGTTAGTGAGAGGACAAGAGCAAGGGAAGGAGTAGCAGTACTCCTGAAACAGGAGTTGTGGGAGTATGTGATAGAATGTAAGAAAGTAAATTCTCGATTAATATGGGTAAAACTGAAAGTTGATGGAGAGAGATGGGTGATTATTGGTGTATATCCACCTGGGCATGAGAAGAAAGATCATGAGAGGCAAGAGTTTTGGGAGCAGCTGAATGAGTGTGTTAGTGGTTTTGATGCACGAGACCGGGTTATAGTGATGGGTGATTTGAATGCAAATATGGGTAATATGGCAGTTGAGGGAATAATTGGTATACATGGGGTGTTCAGTATTGTAAATGGAAATGGTGAAGAGCTTGTATATTTATGTGATGAAAAAGGGCTGGTGATTGGGAATACCTGGTTTAAAAAGCGAGATATACATAAGTATACGTATGTAAGTAGGAGAGATGTCCAGAGAGCGTTATAGGATTACGTGTTAATTGACAGGCGCGCGAAAGAGAGACTTTTGGATGTTAATGTGCTGAGAGGTGCAACTGGAGGGATGTCTGATCATTATCTTGTGGAGGCTAAGGTGAAGATTGGTATGGTTTTTCAGAAAAGAAGAGTGAATGTTGGGGTGAAGAGTAAGTGAGCTTGGGAAGGAGACTTGTGTGAGGAAGTACCAGGAGAGACTGAGTACAGAATGGAAAAAGGTGAGAACAATGGAAGTAAGGGGAGTGGGGGAGGAATGGGATGTATTTAGGGAATCAGTGATGGATTGCGCAAAAGATGCTTGTGGCATGAGAAGAGTGGGAGGTGGGTTGATTAGAAACGGTAGTGAGTGGTCGGATGAAGAAGTAAGATTATTAGTGAAAGACAAGAGAGGGGCATTTGGACGATTTTTGCAGGGAAAAAATGCAATTGAGTGGGAGATGTATAAAAGAAAGAGACAGGAGGTCAAGAGAAAGGTGCAAGAGGTGAAAAAGAGGGCAAATGAGAGTTGGGGTGAGAGAGTATCATTAAATTTTATGGAGAATAAAAAGATGTTCTGGAAGGAGGAAAATAAAGTGCGTAAGACAAGGGAGCAAATGGGAACTTCAGTGAAGGGCGCTAATGGGGAGATGATAACAAGTAGTGATGATGTGAGAAGGAGATGGAGTGAGTATTTTGAAGGTTTGTTGAATGTGTTTGATGATAGAGTGGTAAATATAGGGTGTTTTGGTCGAGGTGGTGTGCAAATTGAGAGGGTTAGGGAAAATGATTTGGTAAACAGAGAAGAGGTAGTAAAAGCTTTGCGGAAGATGAAAGCCGGCAAGGCAGCAGGTTTGGATGGTATTGCAGTGGAATTTATTAAAAAAGGGGGTGACTGTATTATTGACTGGTTGTTAAGGTTATTTAATGTATGTATGACTCATGGTGAGGTGCCTGATAATTGGCGGAATGCGTGAATAGTGCCATTGTACAAAGGCAAAGGTGATAAGAGTTAGTGCTCAAATTTCAGAGGTATAAGTTTGTTGAGTATTCTTGCTGAATTATATGGGAGGGTATTGACTGAGAGGGTGAAGGCATCTACAGAGCATCAGATTGGGGAAGAGCAGTGTGGTTTCAGAAGTGGTAGAGGATGTGTGGATCAGGTGTTTGCTTTGAAGAATGTATGTGAGAAATACTTAGAAAATCAAATGGATTTGTATGTAGCATTTATGGATCTGGAGAAGGCATATGATAGGGTTGATAGAGATGCTCTGTGGAAGGTATTAAGAATATATGTTGTAGGAGGCAAGTTGTTAGAAGCAGTGAAAAGTTTTTATCGAGTATGTAAGGCATGTGTACGTGTAGGAAGAGAGGAAAGTGATTGGTTTTCAGTGAATGTAGTTTTGCGGCATGGGTGTGTGAATTCTCCATGGTTGTTTAATTTGTTTATGGATGGGGTTGTTAGGGAGGTGAATGCAAGAGTTTTGGAAAGAGGGGCAAGTATGAAGTCTGTTGTGGATGAGAGAGCTTGGGAAGTGAGTCAGTTGTTGTTCGCTGATGATACAGCGCTGGTGGCTGATTTATGTGAGAAACTGCAGAAGCTATTGACTGAATTTGGTAAAGTATGTGAAAGAAGAAAGTTAAGAGTAAATGTGAATAAGAGCAAGGCTATTAGGCACAGTAGGGTTGAGGGTCAAGTCAATTGGGAGGTAAGTTTGAATGGAGAAAAACTGGAGGAAGTAAAGTGTTTTAGATATCTGGGAGTGGATCTGGCAGCGGATGGAACCATGGAAGCGGAAGTGGATCATAGGGTGGGGGAGGGGGAGAAAATCTGGGAGCCTTGAAGAATGTGTGGAAGTCGAGAACATTATCTCGGAACTCAAAAATGGGTATGTTTGAAGGAATAGTGGTTCCAACAATGTTGTATGGTTGCGAGGCGTGGGCTATGGATAGAGTTGTGCGCAGGAGAGTGGATGTGCTGGAAATGAGATGTTTGAGGACAATGTGTGGTGTGAGGTGGTTTGATCGAGTAAGTAACATAAGGGTAAGAGAGATGTTTCGAAATAAAAAGAGCTTGTTTGAGAGAGCAGAAGAGGGTGTTTTGAAATGGTTTGGGCGCATGGAGAGAATGAGTGAGGAAAGATTGACCAAGAGGATATATGTGTCGGAGGAGGAGGGAACGAGGAGAAGTGGGAGACCAAATTGGAGGTGGAAAGATGGAGTGAAAATGATTTTGTGTGATTGGGGCTTGAACATGCAAGAGGGTGAAAGGAGGGCAAGGAATTTAGTGAATTGGATCGATGTGGTATACTGGGGTTGACGTTCTGTCAGTGGATTGAATTCAGGGTATATTAAGCGTTTAGGGTAAACCATGGAAAGCTGTGTAGGTATGTATATTTGCGTGTGTGGACGTGTATGTATATACATGTGTATGGGGGTGGGTTGGGCCATTTCTTTCGTCTGTTTCCTTGCGCTACCTCGCAAACGCGGGAGGACAGCGAAAAAAAAAAAAAAAAAAATATATATATATATATATATATATATATATATATATATATATATATATATATATATATATATATATATATATATATATATATATATATATATATATATATATATATATATATATATATATATATATGTATATATATATATGCATATATATATATATATATATATATATATATATATATATATATATATATATATATATATATATATACATATATATATATATATGTATATATATATATATATATATATATATATATATATATATATATTTATATACATATATATATATTTTTTTCTTTTTTTTTTGCTTTGTCGCTGTCTCCCGCGTTTGCGAGGTAGCGCAAGGAAACAGACGAAAGAAATGGCCCAACCCACCCCATACACATGTATATACATACGTCCACACACGCAAATATACATAACTACACAGCTTTCCATGGTTTACCCCAGACGCTTCACATGCCTTTAATCAATCCACTGATAGCACATTCAACCCCGGTATACCACATCGCTCCAATTCACTCTATTCCTTGCCCTCCTTTCACCCTCCTGCATGTTCAGGCCCCCATCACACAAAATCTTTTTCACTCCATCTTTCCACCTCCAATTTATTTTTATTCAATTTTATTTTGCTTTGTCGCTGTCTCCCGCTTTTGCAAGGTAGCGCAAGGAAACAGACGAAAGAAATGGCCCAACCCACCCCCATACACATGTATATAAATACGTCCACACACGTAAATATACATACCTACACAGCTTTCCATGGTTTACCCCAGACGCTTGGCATCCCCTGATTCAATCCATTAACAGCACGTCAACCCCGGTATACCACATCGATCCAATTCACTTTATTCCTTGCCCTCCTTTCACCCTACTGCATTTTCAGGCCCCGATCACACAAAATCTTTTTCACTCCATCTTTCCACCTCCAATTTGGTCTCCCACTTCTCCTCGTTCCCTCCATCTCCAACACATATATCCTCTTGGTCAATCTTTCCTCACTCATTCTCTCCATGTGCCCAAACCATTTCAAAACACCCTCTTCTGCTCTCTCAACAACGCTCTTTTTATTCCCACACATCTCTCTTACCCTTACGTTACTTACTCGATAAAAACCACCTCACACCACACATTGTCCTCTAACATATCATTTCCAGCACATCCATCCTCCTGCGCACAACTCTATCCATAGCCCACGCCTCGCAACCATACAACATTGTTGGAACCACTATTCCTTCAAACATACCCATTTTTGCTTTCCGAGATAATGTTCTCGACTTCCACACATTCTTCAAGGCTCCCAGAATTTCGCCCCCTCCCCCACCTTATGATCCACTTCCGCTTCCATGGTTCCATCCGCTGCCAGATCCACTCCCAGATATCTAAAACACTTTACTTCTTCCAGTTTTTCTCCATTCAAACTTACCTCCCAATTAACTTGATCCTCAACCCTACTGCACCTAATAACCTTGCTCTTATTCACATTTACTCTTAACTTTCTTCTTTCACACACTTTACCAAACTCAGTCACCAGCTTCTGCAGTTTCTCACATGAATCAGCCACCAGCGCTGTATCATCAGCGAACAACATATGACTCACTTCCCAAGCTCTCTCATCCCCAACAGACTTCATACTTGCCCCTCTTTCCAAAACTCTTGCATTTACCTCCCTAACAACCCCATCCATAAACAAATTAAACAACCTTGGAGACATGACACACCCCTCCCGCAAACCTATATTCACTGAGAACCAATCACTTTCCTCTCTTCCTACACGTACACATGCCTTACATCCTCGATAAAAACTCTTCACTGCTTATAGCAACTTGCCTCCCACACCATATATTCTTAATACCTTCCATAGAGCATCTCTATCAACTCTATCATAAGCCTTCTCCAGATCCATATTTTTTTTTTTTTTTTTTGCTTTTTCGCTGTCTCCCGCGTTTACGAGGTATATATATATATATATATACATATATATATATATATATATATATATATATATATATATATATATATATATATATATATATATATATATATATATATATATATATATTATATATTCATATATATATATATATACTTTTTTTTTTTTTTTTTTGCTTTGTCGCTGTCTCCCGCGTTTGCGAGGTAGCGCAAGGAAACAGACGAAAGAAATGGCCCAACCCCCCCCCCCCCATACACATGTATATACATACGTCCACACACGCAAATATACATACCTACACAGCTTTCCATGGTTTACCCCAGACGCTTCACATGCCTTGATTCAATCCACTGACAGCACGTCAACCCCGGTTTACCACATCGCTCCAATTCACTCTATTCCTTGCCCTTCTTTCACCCTCCTGCATGTTCAGGCCCCGAACACACAAAATCTTTTTCAATCCATCTTTCCACCTCCAATTTATTTTTATTTTATTTTATTTTGCTTTGTCGCTGTCTCCCGCGTTAGCGAGGTAAAGCAAGGAAACAGACGAAAGAATGGCCCAACCCACCCATATACACAGGTATATACATACACGCCCACACACGAAAATATACATACCTACACATTTTATTTTACACATATGTATACACACACATACATATACATATTCACACCTATACGTAATTCATAGCTGTCGGCCTTTATTTATTCCATCGCCACCTCGCCACACATGAAATAACAACCACCTCCCCCCTCATGTGTGCGAGGTATTGCTAGGAAAAGACAACAAAGACACTATTCGTTCAAACTCAGTCTCTAGTTGTCATGTAATAATGCACCGAAACCACACCTCCCTTTCCACATCCAGGCCCCACACAAATTTCCATTGTTTACCCCAGACGCGTCACATGCCGTGGTTCAATCCATTGACAGCATATCTACCCCAGGTATAAAACATCGTTCCAATTCACTCTATTCCTTGCACGTATTTAACCCTCCTGCACGTTCAGGCCCCGATGACTCAAAATCTTTATCACTCCATCTATCCACCTCCAATTTGCTCTCCCACTTCTCCTCGTTCCCTCCACCTCTGATATATATATCCTCTTGGTCAATCTTTTCTTACTCATTCTCTGCATGTGACCAAACCATCTCGAAACACCCTTTTCTGCTCTCTCAACCACACTCTTTTTATTTCCACACATCTCTCTTACCCTTACATGACTTACTCGATCAAACCACCTCACACCACATATTTATCTAAAACATTTCATTTCCAGCACATCTACCCTCCTGCGCACAACTCTATCCATAGCCGAGCCTTCCAAGCATACAACATTGTTCGAACCACTATTCCTTCAAAAATTCCTATTTTTGCTTTCCGAGATAATGTTCTCGACTTCCACACATTCTTCAAGGCTCCCAGAATTTTCGCCCCCACCCCCACCCTATGATTCACTTCCGCTTCCATGGTTCCATCCGCTGCCAGATCCACTCCCAGATATCTAAAACACTTTACTTCCTCCACTTTTTCTCCATTCAAACTTACCACCCAATTGACTTGAACCTCAACCCTACTGTACCTAATAACATTGCCCTTATTCACATTTACTCTTAACTTTCTTCTTTCACACACTTTCCCCAACTCAGTAACCAGCTTCTGCAGTTTCTCACATGAATCAGCCACCAGCACTGTATCATCAGCGAACAACAACTGACTCCCTTCATAAGCTCTTTCGTCCACAACAGACTGCATACTTGCACCTCTTTCCAAAACTCTTGAATTCACCCTCCTAAAACCCCATCCATAAACAAATTAAACAACCATGGAGACATCACACACCAATGCGGCAAACTCACATGTACTGAGAACCAATCACTTTCCTCTCTTCCTACACGTGCATATGCCTTATATCCTCGATAAAAACCTTTCACTGCTTCTAACATCTTCCCTTCCACATCATATATTCTTAATAACTTCCACAGAGCATTTCTATCAACTCTATCATATGCCTTCTCCAGTTCCATAAATGCTACATACAAATCCATTTGCTTTTCTAAGTATTTCTCACATACATTCTTCAAAGCAAACACCTGATCCACACATCCTCTACCACTTCTGAAACCATACTACTCTTCCCCAATCTGATGCTCTGTAAATTCTCTTCACCCTCTCAATCAATATCCTCCCATACAATTTACCAGGAATACTTAACAAACATATACCTCTGTACTTTGAGAACTCAGTCTTATCCCCGTTGCCTTTGTACAATGGCACTATGCAAGCATTCCGCCAATCCTCAGGCACCTCACCATGAATCATACATACAATAAATAACCATACCAAACAGTGAACAATACAGTCACCCCCATTTTTGATAAATTCTACTGCAGTTCCATCCAAACCACCTGCCTTGCCGGCTTTCATCTTCCGCAAAGCTTTCACTATCTCTTCTCTCTTTACCAAGTCATTTTCCCTAACCCTCTCACTTTCCACACCACCTCAAGTAAAACATCCTATATCTGCCACTCTATCATAAAACACATTGAACAAACCTTCAAAATACTCATTCCATCTCCTTCTCACATCACTACTGCTTGTTACCACCTCCCCATTAGCCACCTTCAACGAAGTTCCCACTTGCTACTTTGTCATACGCACTTTATTTACCTCCTTCCATATACATATATATATATATATATATATATATATATATATATATATATATATATATATATATATATATATATATATATATATATATATATATATATATATATATATATAAATATATATATATATATATATATATATATATATATATATATATATATATATATATATATATATATATATTTTCTTTTTTTTGCTTTGTCGCTGTCTCCCGTGTTTGTGAAGTAGCGCAAGGAAACAGACGAAAGAAATGGCCCAACCCACCCCCATACACATGTATATACATACGTCCACACACGCAAATATACATATCTACACACCTTTCCATGGTTTACCCCAGACGCTTCACATGCCCTGGTTCAATCCACTGACAGCACGTCAACCCGGTATACCACATCGATCCAATTCACTCTATTCCTTCCCCTCCTTTCACCCTCCTGCATGTTCAGGCCCCGATCACACAAAATCTTTTTCACTCCATCTTTCAACCTCCAATTTGGTCTCCCACTTCTCATCGTTCCCTTCACCTCTTGGTCAATCTTTCTTCACTCATTCTCTCCATGTGCCCAAACCATTTCAAAACACCCTCTTCTGCTCTCTCAACCACGCTCTTTTTATTTCCACACATCTCTCTTACCCTTACGTTACTCACTCGATCAAACCACCTCACACCACACATTGTTCTCAAACATCTCATTTCCAGCACATCCATCCTCCTGCGCACAACTCTATCCATAGCCCACGCCTCGCAACCACACAACATTGTTAGAACCACTATTCCTTTAAACATACCCATCTTTGCTTTCCGAGATAATGTTCTCGACTTCCACACATTCTTCAAGGCTCCCAGGATTTTAGCCCACTCCCCCACTCTATGATCCACTTCCGCTTCCAGGGTTCCATCCGCTGCAAGATTCACTCCCAGATATCTA
>NW_027264382.1:17500-22754 GCF_036320965.1 Panulirus ornatus | reverse complement strand
CAACGCTAATATGCTCCCCTCTCTCCCCCCCAAACGCTAGATTATCCCCTCTCTCCCCAGCCCAAACGCTACATTTCCCCTCCCTCCCCACACAAAGCTATATTTTTACCCTTCTCCCAGATGCTATTATTACCCCCCCCCCAATACTCGTCTTCTGTATCATAGCTTCCATAGCTATTAGTATGATCATAGCTTTCATAGTAGCTATACTATATCTTAGCTTCTCATAGCTATACTATTATCATAGCTTCTTCATAGCTATACTATATCATAGCTTCTCATAGCTATACTATATCTATAGCTTGTCATGCCTATACATTTTTCATAGCTTCTCATAGCTATATATATCATAGCTTCCTCATAGCTATACTATATCCTCCCCATTTTCTGCATTCTATCCTCGCCTAACCCTCTTCTTGTTCTTGACAGTTCAATTCCTCCCCTCTTCTCCACACACTATCTCAATTCATCTTCCTTCGCCCCACTTTATCTCCCCTCTCCCTCAACACGAGGCAAAGCGCATATTTCCCACTCCTATATGTATATATTATATATATATATTATATATTTTATATATATATATATATATTTTTTTTTATTTATTATACTTTGATCGCTGTCTCCCGCGTTTGCGAAGGTAAGGCGCAAGGAAAACGACGAAAGAATGGCCCCAACCCACCCATATTATGTTATACATACGTCCACACACGCCAAATTACATACCTACACAGCTTTCCGATGGGTTACCCCAGACGTCTTCACATTTGGCCTTGATTCAATCCACTGACAGCTACGTCAACCCCCGCGTCTACCACATCGCTCCATTTACTTACTTCCTTGACCTCCTTTCAACCTCCTGCATGTTCATGGCCCGATCACACCAAAATCTTTTTCACTCCATCTTTTCCACCTCCAGTTGGTCTCCCTCTTCTCTCGTTCCTCCACTCCGACAATATATCCTCTTGGTCAATCTGGCCGCTAGCATTCTCTCCATGTGACATAACCGTTTCCAAAACACCCTCTTCTGCTCTCTAAACCATTTTTCTTTTTATTTCCACACATCTCTTTTACCCTTACGTTATTTACTCGTCAAACCACCTCCCCACACTTGTCCTCAAACTCTATTTCCGCACATCCATCTCTGCGCCAATTTCTACCCATTGCCCACGCTCGCAACCATACAACATTGTTGGAACCCCCTATTCCTTAAAATCCCCTTTTTTGGGCTTTTTCCCGAGATAATGTTTCGACTTCCACACATCTTCAAGGCTCCAGAATTTCGCCCCCCCCCCCCCTTGACCCACTTCGCTTCCAGGGTTTCCATCCGCTCCCGATCCATCCCGATATCTAAAAACTTCACTTCCTCGTTTTTTCCTTTCAACTCACTCCTAATGACTGTCCCCTAACCCTATGACCTAAAACTTGCTCTTATTCACTTTTTTCTTAATTTTTCTTTTTACACATTCCCAAAAACTCAGTCACCCCCTTCTGTAGTTTTCACTGATCACCCACCAGCGCTTTTATTCATCAGCAAAAAAAAAAAAACTGAATCTTCCCAAGCTCTTCATCCCCAACAGACTTCAAAATTGCCCCTCTTTCCCAAAAACTTTGTTTTACCTCCCTAACAACCCATCCATAACAATTTAAACCATGGAGACATCACACCCCCCTCCCGAAAACCTCATTCATGAGAACCAATCACTTTCCTCTCTTCCTACATTTTCACATCCCTTTAAAATCCTCGATAAAAGACTTTTCCTGCATCTAAAACAACTTGTCCCCACCATATATTTTTAATCCCTTTTCCACAGGTTCTCTATCAACTCTTTTATTGCCTTCTCCGATCCAAAAGCTACTTACAAATCCATTTGCTTTTCTAAGTATTTTCACATACATTCTTCAAAGCAAACACATAAATCCACACATCCTTCCGTTTTAAAACAACATGCTCTCCCAATCTGTTTGCTCTGTACATGCCTTCACCCTCAAATCAATACCTCCCTTAATTTGCCAGATTACTAAACCCAAACTTATACCTTGTAATTTTGAGCACCCTTTATCCCCTTTCCCTTTTTGTCCCAGTGGCACTTGCACGATTCCGCCAACCCTCAGGCACCTCACTGAGTCATACATACATTAAAAAACCTCCCACAGTGAACAATACAGTCACCCCCCTTTTTTAAAAAATTCCACTGCAATACCATCCAAAACCTGCTGCCTTGCGGCTTTCTCTTCCGCAAAGCTTTTCTACCTCTTCTTATTTACCAATCATTTTCCCCACCCTCCACTTTGCCACACCACCTCGACAAAAACCCTATATCTGCCCCTTTCTCAAACACATTCAACCCAAAACCTTTTAAATACTCACTCCATTCCTTTACATCACCATACTTGTTATCACCTCCCTTTGCGCCCTCCTGAAGTTTATTTGCTCCCTTGTCTTTTTCCACTTTATTTCCTCCTTCCGAAAATCTTTTTTTTTCCCTAAAATTTAAAAAATACTCTCTCACCCCCAAATTCATTGCCTTTTTTACCTCTTGCACCTTTCTTTGACCTCCTGTCTCTTTCTTTTATACGTCCCCCCTCAATAGGCTTTTTCCTGCAGTTATCGTCAAATGCCTCTATCTTCTCTTTCTAATCTCTTACTTCTTCATTCACACTCTCCCCCTTTTAATAACCCACCTTTCCCCCTCTTTTTCATCCCCAAAGGGATCTTTTGCGCAAACCTCACTGATTCCCTTAATACATCCCATTCCTCCCCCCCTCCCTTACTTCCTTGTTTCTCACCTTTTTCCATTCTGTACCGTCTCTCCTGTTACTTCCTCACACAATGGTTTCCCTTTCCCAAACTCACTTTTCTTTTTCACCACCCTCTTCACCCCCAAAATTCATCTTTTTTCTGAAAAAACCCCTAAAATCTTTATATATATATATAATTATATATTATATATATATATATTTATATTTTATATTATATTATATATATATTAAAATTATATTATCCAGTGCTTTTAAACTTTCCCCCCTTTTCCATTTACTAATCAAATCCCCTTTCCCCTTTCCTTTTGGCTTATAAGCCCTTCCCATTTCTCTCCCCCCACCCAAAACCCCCCCTTTTCCCTCTTTCTTCCCAGTAACGCTATGTCTTCCTCTCCCCTCTCCCCCCCCCTCCCCCCCTCCCCTCTACTCCCAGCAACGTTTTTTCTTCCTTTCACCCCTCCGCCATTCTTTCCCCCCCCCCTTCCCCCTTTATTTCCCCTTCCTTTTCCTTCCCTCAAATAACACAGCGATCTTTTTGAATTATTTATAAACCCCAGATGTTTATATCGATTATGTCCAAGTTTTTTGTGTTGGGAGGGGGGTCTTCTTCACCCCCCCCCCCCCCCCTAAAAGGTAATCTTCCTCGCGAGGTAAATCAATTGCTTTAAAAAAAGGGGGGGGGGGGGAAAAAAAAAAAGATTCTCTCTCTCTCTCTCCTTCTCTCCTCTCTCTTTCTCTCTTTCTCTCTCTCTCTCCTCCTTTCTCTCTCCCTCTTTTATTTTACAAATTTTCGGAAGGGCCCGCCTCTTTTCCCCCTCGGATGCCGAAGGTGTGTGTGTGTATTTGTGTGTGTGTAGGGTGGTGTGTGTGTTGTATGGTTTTTTGTGGATGTGTTGTTATGTTGTGTTGATGTGGTTGTGTTTGTGTGTATTTTGTGTGTAGTGTGTTGTGTGTTGGGGTGTGTGTGGGGTTGTTTATAAACCCGGAAAAAACCCGCGGGGAGGGGTTCACCATTCGCTTTCATGTAAGTCTCTTTAGGAGCAAAAAAAAAAAAAAAAGAAAAAAGACAGAAAAGATGAGAGAAAAAAGAGAAAAAAAAAAGAGAAAAAGAGAGAAAAAGGGGAAAGAAAAAAAGAGGAAAAAGAAGGAAAAAAATGAAAAAGAAAAAAAGAAAAAAATGAAGAAAAAAAGGGAAAAAAAGAGGGAAAAAGAGAGAAAAAAGAGGGGAAAAAGAGGAAAAAGAGAAAAAAAAGAAAAAAGAAGGGAAAGGAAAAAGAAGAAAAAAAAAAGATAAAAAGAGAGAAAAACGGAAAAAAAGAGAGAAAAAAGAGGAGAAAAAGGAAGAAAAAAAGGAAAAAAGAGAGAAAAAAAGAGAAAAAAGAGGGGAAAAAAGGGAGAAAAAAGAAAAAAAAAGGAAAAAAAAAGAAGAAAAAAGAGAAAAAAAAGGGGAAAAAAGAGAGGGAAAAAGGAGGAACGAAAAGAGAAAAAAGAGAGAAAAAGAGATAAAAAAGAGAAGAAAAAAGGGGAGAAAACAGGAGGAAAAGAGAAAAAAAGAGAAAAAAAGAGATTAAAAAGAGAAAAAGAGAGAAAAAAAGGGGGAAAGAGAAAAAGAGAAAAAAGAGAAAAAAAAAAAGAGGAAAAAAAAAGAGAAATAAAGAGGAAAAAAGAGAGGAAAAAAAAAGGAAAAAAGAGAGAAGAAAGAGAGAAAAAGAAAAAAAAAAAAAAAAGAGGAAAAAAAAAAAAAGGGCCAAAAAAAGAGAAAAAAAAAAGAAAAAAAAGGGGAAAAAAGGGGAGAAAAAAGAGAGAATAAAGAGAGAAAAAGAAAGAAAGAGAAGGAATAATCAGGTAGGCATAAAGACAAGAAAATCATTAAGAGGACCCCCCAAAAACAACAAGAAAAACAATAAAAAAATTATGTGACATTTGAAGGAAACTTCACCATCGTTATTAACTCTAGCTTAATTTTTTTCCCATTATAAAAGATAACACAGTTCTGATAGTGTGTGTAATGAAAAACGAAAAAGATGGTGGTGATAGTGAGGGAATGATATTTTGGGTTTATTGGTATAGTGATAATTGTAGTGATAAGGGTGATATTGATGATGATAGTGATACTATTAATGGTGATGATTGTAGTGATAAGGGTTGATAGTGATGTTTGATAGTGATACTAGTAATAGTGATAATTGTATTTGAAATGGTGTAGTGATGATGATGTTATATAGTATTTGATGATTGTAGTGATAATGGTGATAGTGATGATGATAGTGAAAATAGTAATGGTGATGATTTTTGTGATAATGGTGATAGTGATGATGATAGTGATACTAGTAATAGTGAAAATTGTAGTGATAATGGTGATAGTGATGATGATTTTTGATACTAGTAAGGTGATGATTTTAGTGATATTGGTGATAGTGATGATGATAGTGATACTTGTAATGTGATGTTTTTGTTAGTGTAAGGGTGTTAGTGATGATGATAGTGATACTAG
>NW_027264382.1:0-7500 GCF_036320965.1 Panulirus ornatus | reverse complement strand
GTTTGATCGAGTAAGTAACGTAAGGGTAAGAGAGATGTGTGGAAATAAAAAGAGGGTGGTTGAGAGAGCAGAAGAGGGTGTTTTGAAATGGTTTGGGCACATGGAGAGAATGAGTGAGGAGAGATTGACCAAGAGGATATATGTGTCGGAGGTGGAGGGAACGAGGAGAAGAGGGAGACCAAATTGGAGGTGGAAAGATGGAGTGAAAAAGATTTTGTGTGATCGGGGCCTGAACATGCAGGAGGGTGAAAGGAGGGCAAGAAATAGAGTGAATTGGAGTCATGTGGTATACAGGGGTTGACGTGCTGTCAGTGGATTGAGGCAAGGCATGTGAGGCGTCCGGGGTAAACCATGGAAAGCTGTGTAGGTATGTATATTTGCGTGTGTGGACGTGTGTATGTACATGTGTATGGGGGGGGGGGGTTGGGCCATTTCTTTCGTCTGTTTCCTTGCGCTACCTCGCAAACGCGGGAGACAGCGACAAAGTATAAAAAAAAAAAAAAATTTTGACACCACATATACATACACACACATCTTCATGTGTCCCCACTACACTGTAGTGACACACGGGCCTCCCAGTGTGCCAGAAATGTCACTATGAGCACACGCACACACACACACACACACACACACACACACACACACACACACACACACACATGGGTGGATGAGAGATTTCCTCATATTCCTCATGGGTGGATGATCAGAGAATTACTCATATTCCTCATATGTGGATGATCACAGAAGTCCTCATATTCCTCATCCCTCAGTATTTTCCACAATCGTAAAAACCTTCACACTCATGTCTCCACCACACCCGTGTCAACTCACAGCTCCTCATGTCTCCTCCACACCCGTGTCAACTCACAGCTCCTCATGTCTCCACCACACCCGTGTCAACTCACAGCTCCTCATGTCTCCACCACACCCGTGTCAACTCACAGCTCCTCATGTCTCCTCCACACCCGTGTCAACTCACAGCTCCTCCTGTCTCCACCACACTCGTGTCAACTCACAGCTCCTCATGTCTCCACCACACCCGTGTCAACTCACAGCTCCTCATGTCTCCACCACACACGTGTCAACTCACAGCTCCTCATGTCTCCACCACACCCGTGTCAACTCACAGCTCCTCATGTCTCCACCACACCCGTGTCAACTCACAGCTCCTCATGTCTCCACCACACTCGTGTCAACTCACAGCTCCTCATGTCTCCACCACACCCGTGTCAACTCACAGCTCCTCATGTCTCCACCACACCCGTGTCAACTCACAGCTCCTCATGTCTCCACCACACGCGTGTCAACTCACAGCTCCTCATGTCTCCACCACACACGTGTCAACTCACAGCTCCTCATGTCTCCACCACACGCGTGTCAACTCACAGCTCCTCATGTCTCCACCACACACGTGTCAACTCACAGCTCCTCATGTCTCCACCACACACGTGTCAACTCACAGCTCCTCATGTCTCCACCACACACGTGTCAACTCACAGCTCCTCATGTCTCCACCACACCCGTGTCAACTCACAGCTCCTCATGTCTCCACCACACGCGTGTCAACTCACAGCTCCTCATGTCTCCACCACACACGTGTCAACTCACAGCTCCTCATGTCTCCACCACACACGTTTCAACTCACAGCTCCTCATGTCTCCACCACACCCGTGTCAACTCACAGCTCCTCATGTCTCCACCACACGCGTGTCAACTCACAGCTCCTCATGTCTCCACCACACCCGTGTCAACTCACAGCTCCTCATGTCTCCACCACACCCGTGTCAACTCACAGCTCCTCATGTCTCCTCCACACCCGTGTCAACTCACAGCTCCTCATGTCTCCACCACACTCGTGTCAACTCACAGCTCCTCATGCCTCCACCACACCCGTGTCAACTCACAGCTCCTCATGTCTCCACCACACCCGTGTCAACTCACAGCTCCTCATGTCTCCACCACACTCGTGTCAACTCACAGCTCCTCATGTCTCCACCACACCCGTGTCAACTCACAGCTCCTCATGTCTCCACCACACCCGTGTCAACTCACAGCTCCTCATGTCTTCTCCACACCCGTGTCAACTCACAGCTCCTCATGTCTCCTCCACACCCGTGTCAACTCACAGCTCCTCATGTCTCCACCACACCCGTGTCAACTCACAGCTCCTCATGTCTCCACCACACACGTGTCAACTCACAGCTCCTCATGTCTCCACCACACGCGTGTCAACTCACAGCTCCTCATGTCTCCACCACACCCGTGTCAACTCACAGCTCCTCATGTCTCCACCACACCCGTGTCAACTCACAGCTCCTCATGTCTCCACCACACCCGTGTCAACTCACAGCTCCTCATGTCTCCACCACACCCGTGTCAACTCACAGCTCCTCATGTCTCCACCACACACGTGTCAACTCACAGCTCCTCATGTCTCCACCACACACGTGTCAACTCACAGCTCCTCATGTCTCCACCACACGCGTGTCAACTCACAGCTCCTCATGTCTCCACCACACGCGTGTCAACTCACAACTCCGTCAATTGCAATGGAAAGAGAGAGAGAGAGAGAGAGAGAGAGAGAGAGAGAGAGAGAGAGAGAGAGAGAGAGAGAGAGAGAGAGAGAGAGAGAGAGAGAGAAATAGATTTTGCTCTGCAAAATTGTAACAATTTGAGCGACACGTTCCCCCAACAAATGAATCCATTTTTCTCCCCCTGATTAAAAGGTACATGTTGTGAGCACATAGAATTTATGAGTAATCTTTTTTTTTTAATGTAGTGAAGCCAATTTTTATATATTTGATATGGACTGCCCTAACACTCAGTGACCCGAAATGATTTCGTAAGTTTAGTTGAAATGAAATATACGTTCTCGTTAACCAATATCCTTGTGTTCAATCATGATTCTCTTGGAATGAACACATCCTCGTTAACCAATATCATAGTGTTTAATGGTGACTCCATTAAAATGAATATGTCTTCGTTAACCAATATCTCACAGTTCAACGATGATTACATTGAAATGACCACGTCCTCGTTAACCAACATCATAGTGTTTAATGATGATTCCATTAAGATTAATATGTCTTCATTAAACAATATCTTACAGTTTAACGAGTATTACATTGAAATGAACACGTCCTCGTTAACCAACATCATAGTGTTTAATGATGATATCATGAAAATGAATATGTCTTCGTTAACCAATATCTTACAGTTCAACGATGATTACATTGAAATGAATACGTCCTCGTTAACCAACATCATAGTGTTTAATGATGATTCCATTAAAATGAATATGTCTTCGTTAACCAATATCTTACAGTTAAACGATGATTACATTGAAATGAACACGTCCTCGTTAACCAACATCATAGTGTTTAATGATGACTCCATTAAAATGAATATGTCTTCGTTAACCTATATCTTACAGTTCAGCGATTGAACAGCTGGATTGATCGTGGACCAATTGCCTCAACCAGAATTCGAACCCATATGCTTAGCACCGGACGGCCCATCTTAAAATTCTATTGTATAGTTTCTTCAGCAGAAGTTTCACACAGATTTACATAGATTTCATGTAAATCATTATATCAGTAATTAGTTCTCTGGGATGGCAATGATATCAACTGGTAAAATTTTGGAACTGCTTTACAACATCATATAATGGACTGAGACAATGAGTTTCCTTATATATAATGGGATTACGCTAAATGAAAGTTCTCTTTCTCTATTAGGTATCTATTGCTCCGTGTAGCGTGGTTGGTTCTTTCCATTTCTTCATAGACACCGAGCTTTCTCGAAACCCTACTGATCTGCAGGAAACTTCACTTACAAGATAGGAGGGAAAAGATGATAAGCTCTGCGAAGTGTAAACAAATAATGTAGGAATAATCTGAGGGAATAGCGAACAGTGGCAACTCCTGTCTCATCTGACTAGCGAACACTGGCAACTCCCGACTCAGCTAACTAGCGAGCAATGGCAACTTCCGTCTCACCTGACTAGCGAACACTGGCAACTCCCGACTCAGCTAACTAGCGAACAGTGGCAACTCGTGTATCTCCTGACAGTTTTTAAAAGTAAAAATCTGTCGTGGTCTTAAATGCATTCATTAGGGAAATTTAAACTGTCGCCCACCACTTCTGCCTTCCTACACAACTGACGTTGGCTTGAGAAAAAAAAATTAATATGATAAAAGTTTGTACCCGCGTGCTGATTGTATATATATATATATATATATATATATATATATATATATATATATATATATATATTGGTGATTGGTTCTCAGTGAATGTAGGTTTGCGGCAGGGGTGTGTGATGTCTCCATGGTTGTTTGATTTGTTTATGGATGGGGTTGTTAGGGAGGTGAATGCAAGAGTTTTGGAAAGAGGGGCAAGTATGAAGTCTGTTGTGGATGAGAGAGCTTGGGAAGTGAGTCAGTTGTTGTTCGCTGATGATACAGCGCTGGTGGCTGATTCATGTGAGAAACTGCAGAAGCTGGTGTCTGAGTTTGGTAAAGTGTGTGAAAGAAGAAAGTTAAGAGTAAATGTGAATAAGAGCAAGGTTATTAGGTACAGTAGGGTTGAGGGTCAAGTCAATTGGGAGGTAAGTTTGAATGGAGAAAAAACTGGAGGAAGTAAAGTGTTTTAGATATCTGGGAGTTGATCTGGCAGCGGATGGAACCATGGAAGCGGAAGTGGATCATAGGGTGAGGGAGGGGGCGAAAATCCTGGGAGCCTTGAAGAATGTTTGGAAGTCGAGAACATTATCTCGGAAAGCAAAAATGGGTATGTTTGAAGGAATAGTGGTTCCAACAATGTTGTATGGTTGCGAGGCGTGGGCTATGGATAGAGTTGTGCGCAGGAGGGTGGATGTGCTGGAAATGAGATGTTTGAGGACAATGTGTAGTGTGAGGTGGTTTGATCGAGTAAGTAATGTAAGGGTAAGAGAGATGTGTGGAAATAAAAAGAGAGTGGTTGAGAGAGCAAAAGAGGGTGTTTTGAAATGGTTTGGGCACATGGAGAGAAAGAGTGAGGAAAGATTGACCAAGAGGATATATGTGTCGGAGGTGGAGGGAACGAGGAGAAGTGGGAGACCAAATTGGAGGTGGAAGGATGGAGTGAAAAAGATTTTGAGTGATCGGGGCCTGAACATGCAGGAGGGTGAAAGGCGGGCAAGGAAAAGAGTGAATTGGATCGATGTGGTATACTGGGGTTGACATGCTGTCAGTGGATTGAATCAGGGCATGTGAAGCGTCTGGGGTAAACCATGGAAAGTTGTGTGGGGCCTGGATGTGGAAAGGGAGCTGTGGTTTCGGTCATTATTGCATGACAGCTAGAGAGTGAGTGTGAACGAATGGGGCCTTTGTTGTCTTTTCCTAGCGTTACCTCGCACACATGAGGGGGGAGGGGGATGGTATTCCATGTGTGGCGAGGTGGCGATGGGAATGAATAAAGGAAGTGTGAATTGTGTGCATGGGTATATATGTATGTGTCTGTGTGTGTGTATATATATGTGTACATTGAGATGTATAGGTATGTATATTTTTGTGTGTGGACGTGTATGTATATACATTGTGTATGGGGGTGGGTTAGGCCATTTCTTTCGTCTGTTTCCTTGCGCTACCTCGCAAACGCGGGAGACAGCGACAAAGCAAAATAATAATAATAACAATAATATATATATATATATATATATATATATATATATATATATATATATATATATATATATATATATATATATATATATATACACTATCCCTGGGGATAGGGGAGAAAGAATACTTCCCACGTATTCCCTGTGTGTCGTAGGAGGCGACTAAAAGGGGAGGGAGCGGGGGGCTGGAAATCCTCCCCCTCATTATTTTTTTTTTTTCATTTTCCAAAAGAAGGAACAGAGAAGGGGGCCAGGTGAGGATATTCCCTCAAAGGCCCAGTTCTATGTTCTTAACGCTACCTCGTTAATGCGGGAAATGGCGAATAGTTTGAAAGAAATATATATATATATATATATATATATATATATATATATATATATATATATATATATATATATACATATATATATTTCATATCATCTACCATACTTTGTCGCTCTCTCCCGCGTTAGCGAGGTAGCGCAAGGAAACGGACGAAAGAATGACCCAACCTACCCACATACACATGTATATATATATATACACATCCACACACGCACATATACATACCTATACATTTTAACGTATACATATATATACATACACAGAGATATACATTTATTCACATGTACATAATTCATACTGTCTGCCTTTATTCATTGCCGTCGCCACCTCGACACACATGAAATGACGCACGCGAGGTAGCGCTAGGGAAAGACAACAAAGGCCACATTCGTTCACACTGAGTCTCTAGCTGTCATGTAATAATATTCCGAAACCACAGCTCCCTTTCCACATCCAGGCCCCACAGAACTTTCCATGGTTTACCCCATACGCTTCACATGCCCTGGTTCAATCCATTGACAGCACTTCGACCCCGGTATGCCACATCGTTCTAATTCACTCTATTCCTTGCACGCCTTTCACCCTCCTGCATGTTCAGGCACCGATCGCTCAAAATCTTTTTCACTCCATCCTTCCACCTCCAATTTGGTCTCCCACTTCTCCTCGTTCCCTCCACCTGTGACACATATATCCACTTTGTCAATCTTTCTTCACTCATTCTCTCCAATTTTGTACCTTATTCATATGCACTTTGTTCGTATTCATATACCTCCACGTTGTACAGTTAGGTTCGGTAAAATGCGATCCGCTGGCTGTGTGAGCCTGATGGGAAATGACCGGTGCAGACCCCGTTGCTCAACAATGTGAGACGAAGGGTATTTGAGTACATAGTATTCGAATAGTCATTTCCCTATTAGGGGCGAACATAGCCTAGTGGTAGCGCTCCTGCCAGCCATGCAGGGGCCCCAGGTTCGATACTGGTCGTTGGAAGTTTGTGTCATATATATATATATATATATATATATATATATATATTTATGTTAGTTTGGATTATACGAATCATCAGGACGAAAAAGTCATTGTTTCAAGACAATAATGTTCTATACAAGATTGCTGTTGCGTTCGATGAGATGCCTTATAGAGTCTGAACACTTACAAATGCTCTTCAATGCTCTTCACTGTCCCTGATGCAAGACCAAATGTATTAGAAGCGAATAAATGAACCCTTTAGGATAACGTTGTGTCATAGATTACTTTTGGAAGACTGTAGAACGGAAGATGTTTACATTCTACAATAAGAAAGAGAATTCCAATTGCTACGTCAGACATGGAAAACTGTAAAATAATACCACTATAAGCTATATATATATATATAATTTTACAGGCTATAGGAAAGAATTATATAAGACTCCAAGCCCGAAAATGTGCTTAGCTAATTTGTACATCAGGAGAAATACGAACCAACCTGAGGCGAACTTGAAAAATCTCACAGGAAAAATATTGTTTTCAGAAA